>NC_136493.1:43454900-43619900 GCF_053919585.1 Euprymna scolopes | reverse complement strand
TTGCCCTTAAATCTACAAACCCATCTTCTAACTGTGCTGACATCAACGTCATCGACATCGTAAATGTTCAACAGGTGCCAGCGAATGTTAATCGGTACAATTCTTTTTCTAAAATGAAGAAATTCAATGACGTATCTCTGCCTCTGGCGCACATTTATGACAGCGGTTCTTTCTTAAAGCCTCAAACCGTCAATATCTGCAATAGAAAAGAAACTTTTCGGTCATAAAAAAATTAGATTAATCATAATAAAAATATAATTGGGACCCCCCCCCGATCCATACAGATGAAATAAATAAAAAAAGAGGAGGCATTACTTTTGGAACGGCACTCGTGTTAAGCGAGAGAGATATGTTTTCCATTATGTCCCGCATAGAAAATGTCAACAGATCCGCTGTTGTTTGAGGGTTATACGAGCTGAATAGCCTCGCTCGTCGAAAACCATAACAACATCATTGTTGCAGTTCCGTAAGAATCAACAGGAACTGAACGCCCACACCGTTTTTTTTTTTTTGCAATAAAGCAAATCACTCTTTCTCTTTAGTAACGGTATCCCCGCATCACGATAGCATCAACACTAACACTTAGCTGCCACATTAGAAATGGCAAATGTTTCTTTGCCAGCAGTTTGTATTTAGATTGTATTATATTTACCTCCAATCCAGGTCAGTTGTGGTTTTGAAAAGCCAATGCATTAAGATAAGCACAATTATTTTTGTAATGTAATAAATACATAGCAAAATTTGTCTCATTTCGAAATATAATAACCATGGAAAATAATGCATTAATCGCAAATAATATATTCTTAACAATCTGTCCTCATACCAACAGAGCTATTATCTATCTATCTATCTATCTATCTATCTATCTATCTATCTATCTATCTATCTATCTATCTCTACAATTACTGCAATGCAATCTTGCGCTCGCGCGTGTGTGTGTGAGAGTGAGAGAGGGAGAGTTCCTTATAGACTCCGAAACGGCTGAACAAATTTTCTTTTAAGTTTACAGAACTTTAATGTATAAGTCTGGGAATGATCTTAGTTAAGTTTTGCCTCAGAATACCCCCAGTAATTACCGATAATCGATAATCGAAACGTTATTTTAATTCATCTATCATCGGTAAAACCATTTTTTCCGTGTCGTCGCTTAGCGACAATGATAGAACAACGGGCCGTGAAAATTCTACTGTGGGTAAGTTGATTGCGTGTTTTCTTTCTTTCTTTTTTTTTTTTTTGCATTGTAGGTTCAAACCCCGCACTAAATTTCTTAATTTTTTTTTTTCGTTAGCTAGAAAGAAGTTCATGTAAAATAATTTTATAAATGAAACAGTAGGTTCTCTTGAGTACAATGCAGAATTACATATATTTTGGACTACGTTACTGCACAGAGGAATGTGAATCTTTCCCCCACCCCCGGTCGATGTCAGATTTCGATGACAATAAAATATAAGAGTGTAAAATATTCGTTGATAATCATTCAATCCCGGTAAACGTCGGGTTTCCATGCTAGTATATATATATATATATATATGAGAACGTGTGTGTGTGAGGACATTTCTCAACCTATATAATCAACGAATCTTTTATCTACAAATTTGAAATTTGGTATATGGAGTATTCAGACATTTAGAAGACCTTTTAATTGATTTTCATCAGGAAAAAGGGTTAACCCTTAGCAACCCTTTTTCCTGAATTGAAAAAAAATGGTACTTAGAGGGTTACCGGATTTTATCTGTGTGTCAACTGTTTCACTAGGTTTGAAAACACTTTTAAACGATCTTGGCAAGCCGGTTTAATGGTTATTTCCTTAGACTGTGGTTTCGATCTAAACTCGAGTATTTTCCTTTTTTATTAACAAAAAGTTAACTGTTTAGAAAAAAAAAATGCTCGCATGCACATGTCTCAGTTTCTTTGTGTGTTTTTTGTTACTTCATTTATTTTAAAAGGAATTTAACGTTACATTTAATACCGGGCAATTCCGAGTATATCTTCTAGTATAGCTATAAAAGTCAGGATCTGTCTCTGTGCGAACACTTATCAACTTACATACTCAACGAATTCTTAATGTGCATATTTTATTTTATGTATATAGGGTATTCAGACATGTGGAATTCGTTTTAAAACTCCAAATTGAAAACAAAAACGTTGATCTTTGCAGGGGAAGTCTAATAAAACATTACTACTGAAAAATTAAACATTAGCAGCTCAAAGATGCTTTATTTATATCTTTTAATATTTCTTTATTGGTACTTCAGACGGTAACGGTGAAGAGAAATAAATAACGACTAAGGCGGGAATACTAAACGTACTGATTTCGATTCTAATGGATGGTACCCAATTTATGCATATATTTTTAAATACATTTTTAAATCATTACTATATCTATATAATTATAAAACTCACACCAGTTTACTTGCTTGGGAGTTTAAACTATCCATCCGGTTTCTGACTTCCGGTTTCAAAAAATTCTTCTGCTTTTATGTCTGCATTCCGATATTAAAAGCCATTGCGGCTGTTCAAAGCATACACAGGGTCAACAATATTTTTTGTTCCAACTTATTTTAACCTATTTTCCTTACAAATAAATGTAATTTAACTTCGTTGAATAAAAAAAAACAGATTTTAATATAAATATACAATATATAACTATAATCATATTTATAACTATATTTACTGTTTTTAGTAGCACTCCTATGGATTCTAAGGAGTTATTCATTTTTTTCAGGCTTTACTATAAAAATACTTTCTCTTCAAGGAGGGAGAAGGAAGAAACTTCGTTTTAACAGTACTTTTAATAGTGCCTGCTTAATTTCAATCCGTGTTTGATGTAGTGCTCTGGAGGCTTCTTGATTTTTATTTTTTTCACTAATCACTTAAAAAATGTTTTCTCAAGACAATAAAAGAAAATATAATCTCAAAATCACTTTTTCTTTTAAATATTTTTCATCTCTCCCTTAAAGGGCAAACGGGTAGACTAGTATTGGATAATAATCAATGGTAATTTTTCTCTATAATAATAATAAGAAGTCTGCATGAATTAAAATACAATATTTATATGTATTTTACGATCAGGCAACGCCTTGCGGTCTGCTAGTAATAATTAATTAGAGTAATAATATTACCTCAGTAAAATAATTATTTTATGTAGAGCACAGTCACGTTGACACACACCGATTCTCGCCAGATCACCGAAGTTAAGCAACAATGAGTCTGACCAGTACCAGATGGGTGGCCAGTTGGGAAGGCTAGGCGCTGTATGTAACTTCTGGAAAGATTTGGCGTGATGCCAGCATCTTCACCCCGAAAAAGAAACGTAAATTAAATATTAAAACGTAAGTGAGAAAAATAACTAAACAAATAAGTAGCTATCAATAATGTTGGAAAATATATTAATAGAACCAAATTATTAGATTTTAACTACGTATTGGTGTTAAAAACAATTTGATATTTGACATACTAGAATTGAATCCTTTGAGTGTATAATTCTTAGTTTATCAAACTTATCTTCGACTAAAAACATATTGGTCTCCCTACAAAAACAAACGTGGGTGTGTCAATTCACTCTTGTCCGTTCCTCCGTTCGTCTGTCCGCATTTTCTCAATAACTACGCGGCCCTGTCGGTGGGGCATTAGAATACGCCGACTGCCCCCCTGCAGAGGGGAAAAGTCCCTCAATAGAGGTCCTGGATATGACCTTAAACTATATCCAGTGGTGAGGCACCAGCTTGTGGGCTTTGGGAAGTGTGGAGCCACCCTTTAATTACCATTGCTTCCAGGTCCACTCTGACCCGGAGTGGTAGTACCTGTTAGGGTCCCAACTATGGGTTAAATAGAAACCGACGTGAAAACAACAAATATATTCTATTAAAATTTTTTTTCTTCAAAATCTTTGGATTCGGCATTAAATAAACCGAAAAGGGTTGATATGCCGTAAAATAAAAACAACCAACCAACCAATAACTACGCCTTGGAATTTTTTGAAAATTTGCACACACACATTAAACATGATATGACTAAAAATGTAACAGAACGGATTTTCTAGGAAAACTCTGTTCCCCCCCCCATACGGATGCTTTTCTTGTTAAAATGGCTAAAATTTACACTTTTTTGCTTATTAAAAAAAATTGATGTCTTGAATTTTTATAAAACTTTCTGAAAAATTGTAACTAACTGCTTTCCATATAAGTGTGTTTGTCTATACTCGTGATAACTCTTGGGTGTGCCCCAGGGGCTCTTTTAGGGCTAATATAAACACTCCATTGTTGGGACTGTTTTAAATATTTGTCCAAAATTTTCTGTGTATGTCTATTTAGCAGTTTTGTATGGTGCTGAACTCAAATTTAAACATGTTAAAGCCTTCGGGACTTTTGAGGCTAAATAGCGGGGTGGCAATGCTGAACTTTTTTTTTAGTACTATCTCTTACACTATGCACGCATTGGGACCATACATGCTTAACTGGTTTTAATTGAAAGCAAAACCGTTAGATGTAGTGATACCACAGTATGTAAAATATAATTTTAGAGGCATGGTAACATGTTGGAGTGCAGCACTTTTTTAATCATATCAATAAACCCACCTAACTTTAAAAAAAATTTCTTGCATAGTCGTCATCACTTATCAAGACCCAGATGCCACTCGAGGATAAGGGTTAAAGAGTGTACAGTATCAGAATCATAGTAATCATTAGTAGTTGAGATTCGGTAAATTTGTTAAGTGGAACGGCTCATCAAGAAGTTGTTTGCATTGGACTTGAAGACGACTATATTGTACCTATTTACTATGCCTCCCCACGGGACAGATTTAGACACCAGGGTCGTTTTTTTAACGTGGAGAAAAGGTACAAAAATGAAAATTGTCTCAGTCGTGAAGGATTTCTCCCCACCGAAAGAGAACAAGAAATAGAAATGCAGCATCTGGAGAACAGATACTACACTTTGATCTTGTCCCGAAGGCCTGATGACGACTATATTGTAGTCAACTCGAAAGCAGGCAAACGGAAGAAAGAAACTTTGTTCATGGAATCTACGTTTAGGTTAAGGCACTGATAAAAGGTAGGGGATTTATTAATAGTGTTTTCAGCTAGACCAGTTTTTCTCGAGAAAGTTTGGCGAGGGGAGGCCATAGATTGGAGTTCAGACAAGCACTTGCCATGAAAATAACGATAAAGCAGTGACAAGGTCGCAACGTCTCTTCTGTGAGAAAGAGATTGCAGGAAAGAGAAAAAGCATCCCCTACGAAGTCTATTTTGAACTATATCATGGCAGGATAAGATTTTCCCAGCAGCTCCTGGCCAGATTAATAAAAGCTAACACATTTTCACTAAATTTACTACAAATATCGATTCTTATAACACAACTAATATTCACTGTTTGTAAATAGAGTTTTAGTTTAGAGACTGAAAAATATCGCGTAATTCGGAGGGGATGAAATCTCATTAGTTATAATTGTTCCCACTTCGCATGACAGCCTACACCATTGATAAATTGTTCAATCATTGTAATAAAAACGACCTAGAATGTTTTCCCTTTCCCCAGG
Source organism: Euprymna scolopes (assembly GCF_053919585.1). Lineage (NCBI taxonomy): Eukaryota > Metazoa > Mollusca > Cephalopoda > Sepiida > Sepiolidae > Euprymna > Euprymna scolopes. The sequence goes on along the minus strand of NC_136493.1, from coordinate 43,614,364 downwards.
GGAATTCATAGAGCGATAATGTTTGAAACGTATACTCTGGGGAAACGCCTGACGCTTTCGATTAATATTGAATAGTATAACTTTGTCAGGTGGGCGTAGACAATGACCAAGAGGAATGCGATATTGTAGTGGACACAAGCTTATTCATAGAGCGACACACTTAGAAAAAAGAGTTCCTATTAACGAGGTCGTTTTTTTTTAAGCGTGGAGAAAAGGAAAAAAAATTTTAAAAATGTCTCAGTCGGGAAGGATTTCTCCTCCACTGGGAGAGAACAAGAAATGTAAGTGCAGCATTTGAAGAACAGATGGTATTTATTTGCTCCCCCACCGAGCAAATTAGGCACAAGGCCGATTTTTAAAGTGAGGAGTGAAGGGGAAATGGGGACCAACTCCCCGGGGAGTAGGGGAGCTGGATAGTGACAATTGGTATGAAGGGTTGCCCCTACATTGACCAAGGTCTTATATGTGGAGTTGCCCCCACATATGGTCTTTGCTTGCAGTATCTGCCGGAACAGATACTACACTTTGATCTTTACTTAAAAACACTTGTTAAACTTGGCATAATGATATGGGACATTAAGGAGAGAGCAGCATTCATTGTAGAAGTCAGTGCCCCTTATGCTGCTGGCTTCAACAGAGCTGAATGAGAGAGAAATAAAGATAATTAAATACATGAAAAGAAACTGGAATGTAACGGAGATCGCTATCATCGGAGTAACCGTAAGCGAAAGGACGCATAAATAATTGAAAGCTACCTGAGGAATGCACCCGATGAGCCACATGCAAGAGATATCCAAACAATTGCGTTTGGATAAGCGGTTAGAATAATAACATAAATTATGGGTTGTAGTTTCTGAAATAGCAGAATAATGTCCAGTAAGATTACCTCGTTAATTCGATTATCATTGAAGGATCGATGTCGTCGCATATTAATGAATTCATTTCCTTTTTAAACGTCATAAATCATATGGCCGTCGGTATGCATCTTTTTCGATATATCCTCCAATTACAAGTTTTTGCGTCTTCTATATTTAATCCTAATACGGCTGGAATAATCACGTTGAAATACTGGATCACCGAAGTTAAGCAACGTTGAACCTGGTCAGTACTAAATAGAGGACCGTTTGGGGCTTCCAGGAGCATGTGCTGTCTGATTGTCTCGGCATAAAAAGGTACAATAAAATAAATGATAAAACTGAGGAAAATCTTTTAAAAATCTTAGATTTAGACCGCATTTATTTAAAAATACCAACAAATATTAATAATGAACACAAAATGGTTACATAAGTTGAAATGGCAAGAAAAATCAATGGAAACTCTTAAATGTAAACACAAAATGGTTCCATGAGTTGAAATGGCAAGAAAAATCTATGTGTGCTCTTAAATGTAAACACAAAATGGTTACATGAATTAAAATGGCAAGAAAAATCAATTTGTACTCTTAAATGTAAACACAAAATGGTTCCATGAGTTGAAATGGCAAGAAAAATCTATGTGAGCTCTTAAATGTAAACACAAAATGGTTACATGAATTAAAATGGCAAGAAAAATCAATTTGTACTCTTAAATGTAAACACAAAATGGTTCCATGAGTTGAAATGGCAAGAAAAATCTATGTGTGCTCTTAAATGTAAACACAAAATGGTTACATGAATTAAAATGGCAAGAAAAATCAATTTGTACTCTTAAATGTAAACACAAAATGGTTCCATGAGTTGAAATGGCAAGAAAAATCTATGTGAGCTCTTAAATGTAAACACAAAATGGTTACATGAATTAAAATGGCAAGAAAAATCAATTTGTACTCTTAAATGTAAAAACAAAATGGTTCCATGAGTTGAAATGGCAAGAAAAATCTATGTGTGCTCTTAAATGTAAACACAAAATGGTTACATGAATTAAAATGGCAAGAAAAATCAATTTGTACTCTTAAATGTAAACACAAAATGGTTCCATGAGTTGAAATGGCAAGAAAAATCTATGTGAGCTCTTAAATGTAAACACAAAATGGTTACATGAATTGAAATGGCAAGAAAAATCAATTTGTACTCTTAAATGTAAACACAAAACGGTTCCATGAGTTGAAATGACAAGAAAATCTATGTGAGCTCTTAAATGTAAACACAAAATGGTTCCATGAATTGAAATGGCAAGAAAAATCAATGTGTACTCTTAAATGTAAACACAAAATGGTTCCATGAGTTGAAATGGCAAGAAAAATCAATGTGTACTCTTAAATGTAAACACAAAATGGTTCCATGAGTTGAAATGGCAAGAAAAATCAATTTGTACTCTTAAATGTAAACACAAAATGGTTACATGAATTGAAATGGCAAGAAAAATCAATGTGTACTCTTAAATGTAAACACAAAATGGTTCCATGAGTTGAAATGGCAAGAAAAATCAATGTGTACTCTCAAATGTAAACACAAAATGGTTCCACATCGCGGTTTGTTGAATTTTGTAACTCCTTTTGTCGTATGTGGGACGAGTTTTGAGGAAGTTAGGATGTGTTTTAAGTTTTTTGGTTGGCGTTTGCTTTTTATTATTTTTGATGTTTTAAGTATGTTGTTTAGTTTGTCGTTCTGATTGAGGAGGATAAGGTTTTTTGTTATCTGTGTGAATAGTTCTTGGTTGTTTGTGTTGTGCGTAGAGACGTATGCTAGAATTTGTTCTTTGTTGTGTTCTTTTGGGGTTCTAAGTTGGTCTATTGGAATTTTTTCAGCCAGTTCAATACCTTTCAGAAAGTAACATAATAATACCTTTCAGTATGTAACATAATAATAGAAGGTAACACATATACATTCAAAAACCCGGCACAAACATTCAAAATAAAAAAGGATCTAAATTGCACCTCCAGAAATGTAGTATATGCACTAAGATGCACAACATGCAACAAATCCTACAAAGGCGCCACCAAAAATTCCAGCAATAGAGTGGCCTTACATAAGAGCAACATCAAAATTGCAGATAACAGACATCTCTATGTTTCAAAACACGTACACACATGCAGTGGAAACAGCTTAAAAATAATGCCAATATTCCAAACAGACAATTATTTTTATTTACTTACACAGGAAAAAAACTTCATCACCAGATTCACTCCTGAACTTAACCGAACTTAATACCATCACACAAAAGCATGAAATGCAAGGTACACTCGCATGCACACCCATAAACATACACATATACACACCCACACATAAATCAGAAACGACACATTAAAACACACACACGTGCGCGCATACAACCACACACAGACATAACACCCCTATCTCTAATACAACGGACTGAACAATACCAACCCTACTTAACCTCGAAACCAACAACACTAGGAAACACCTAGAACCATAGTATAATATCTGTTCCAACACCCCGCTCCCTCCTCAGTCAGTGGAGGAGAACCCCCTCATGACTGAAACGACTATCATCCCTTCTATCATCCCCCCTCCCATACCTATACCCCCTCCAATGCCCCCCCCCTCTGGGGAACAAAATCTTCCCCACACTAGGAACCGATCCTAGGTCTGGCCATACCCACATGGGGAGACAAATAAATAGAAACATTAAAAAATCTCCTATTTTAAATACACCCCTCTTTCTAAACAAACATAATATAAGGAATACCCGAAAAGACTAAAACGAAAAATCACAATACTAAAATCCAAGAATCCAAAAAATAAATATCAAAATAGAATGAAAGCACCCCTACCCTTATTTCAGAAGAGCTAGTCCCCCCTCCCCACACATACACATTAGTAACGACCTCGGACAACAGCCGCCTTCCTAAAGAAGCAAATAACCCCCAAAATACTATAAAATAATATACACATTCCCAAACCAATAAAAGCAAACACACACACACACACACACACACACACACACACACACACACACACACACACACACACACACACACACACTTCCCCACCCTAAAGGAAAAGAAAAAAAACATTAGTAGAAAGAGATAGCGACTACAGCCAGGTCAACGTCTCCCTGGACAAGCCCAATAAAAGAGCAATAAAAATTCAGCATACCAATGAATAATAAACACTTACAAGCCTCCACTCCTTGGAAAAACTTCAAATTAACTACGAAAATCGCCACTTTAACATCTCCAACACATTTGAAAATGATTTCTGACGAGGACGCATCACAGACCGTCTGAAACGCGCGTAAAAACGATTTCAATGACTTAAAAACATTATTATAATGATCCAAACATAATTCTCAATGAAAAACCAAGACACGGGATAATAAAATAATGTTAAAAAATACACATTGTTGGTGACTACTCCCTTATTTAAATATATATATATATATATATATATATATATATATATATATATATATATATATATCAAAAAGTTTGATTCATATCCAGGTAACCTACATCTAATATTTCAAATGTTTAGACCAAAATTGGGGGGGGGGTAGAGTCTACAAAGGGCAACTCTTTCAACTTTGACCTCCTGGAAGCCACATTTTCGCTTAAAAACTGATTAAAAAGCTTACTGCCCGTCTGAATAGCCTTTATGTAAATTTAATTCAAATGTTTAGGCGCAAAATTGGTCGACTGCTTTGGTACAGACCGCATAGGTCAATTTTTTTTAAACATTGGCCCCAATTTTGATCCCCTTAACATTTATTGTTTTAGGCTCAAATCAAATTTAAAAGTTTGATCCATCTCCAAGTAACCTACGTCTAAAATTTCAAGTTTTTAGACTCAAAATTGGCGGAGGAGTATTGTAGATTTTTCAAAGGTCAAATCGTTGAACTTTGACAAGCCGAAAACCGATTAAAAGATTTTCCCAAATCGCAATACCCCTATATCAAATCTCGAGTTTGTAGACTGAAAATTGACAGAGTATTTTGGTAGGGAAATGTACATACACACAGACACACACACACACACAGAAAATTTCACTTTTATAGATATATAGGTTGCAAAGAATTGGTTGTTCATGCAATATATTTTACCGTTCCTGGAACGGGTATTCTCCTAGTTTTATATGAAATCTACCATGAAAATAATGGAATGAAACGATTCAATCGCAATGAAATACCAAAGAACCATATAGAAGATTAAATGAACCAAGATACATAATGCCCGAATTCGCCAGAAAATTAATAAATAATGACATTCCCCCAAAGAAAACAACACAGGAAAAAATCCAAGCTTATCACAAATAACCATAACACAAATAACCTTTAAAAATACAAAAACGAATATGAATAATTTAATTCGTGTTTTTTCATGCGCACCGGAAGAATGTATCCCCGATATTGATTTAAACAAAATGCATATTTGAAACATTAGTACGAAAACAAACATTTAATCATAAAACACTACTTATCCCTTGTTTGATAAAAAAACACATTAATAATCACTAGAACAAAACAGATCAATAGACTTCTCCCAACATTCGAATATTTATATAATAGTACAATAAGTCATTTCTAGTTCGTACGTACGTTATAAACTTCCACAATCATCAATGATGGATAGTAAATCTAGCTAAAGTAAAAATAAAAATAATAAAAATAAAATAAATATAAAATCAGCGATCAGAATGGCAAAAAAAAATAACAAACAAAAAAAACCCCCCAAACATTTTGACTGTGTTTCTTCCCTAATATAAATATTTATTCTTTCAATTTTTACTTTTTACTAGAGGGTATAACCGCCTTGTCAAGATTCGACAGCCATCTGAGGCTAAAAATAAATCAATCTATACTCCTATAAATTTTGTTTTTTGCGTATTGATATTCATACAAACACATTTTTCTATTTATTTAGGTATTTATCTGCTTTCCCACGGAAGCAAATTAGACACAAGGTCGTTTTTAATGTGGGGGAAACCAGCTCCCCCAAAACAAGGGCAAAAAGGACAGTATACCCCTCGCCCTAAAAATAGTAATTGTCTTAGTTTAAAGGGTTTCCTTTACATTGACCAAGGACCAATAACCTTAATGTAAATGTAGTATCAGAACAGTTACTACACTTTGAAATATTACATTTTTTATTCACAAGAAAAAATACAATTGGGAAAATGGACAAAAAATTTAGGCACAAGGCCAACTCAGAAAGAAGGGCAGATGGTGAGGTTGGTTCGTTCATCTCGTCTCTGTTGGAAATTTTAAAGGATTTCTCTCTCGGCCAGCTTCTTTTATCATAGTTACTCTTTTAAATTTGTATTCATGTGTGTGTGGGGGGGGGAGGGGGTGTTCTTTCTTAAACCCAATTTTAAAACATTTTTTATTTATACTAAAAATACAAAAAAAAAAGAAAAGAATATTAATAAAGATTTCATCTTGGCTCCAAGGCCAAGCACAACAGAAAACGGACAAGCCTTTATTCTATTTAGTTATTTTTTTGCGTCCCCACTGAGCAAATTCGGCACAAGGCCCTCTTTTTATGTGGAGAATGAGGGCAGGGGGACCAATACCCACGAGAGGGAACTGGATTGTGACAATTGGTATGAAGAGTTTCCCCTATGTTGACCAAAACTGATTGCTCAAGAACAATATTCTTATATGTGGGGTTGCCCCCACATAGGGTCTTTGATTGCAATATCTGCCGGAACAGATACTACACTTTGATAACAGAAAAAAGATCTTGGCCTGAAGGTCAAGGAGAAAAAAGGTGAACTTTGTTTCTGTTTATTTAGTTATTTATTTGCTTCCCCATTGAGCCAATTAGGCACAAGGCCGTTTTTAATGGGGAGAGTGAGAGAGGGGAACTGGATAGTGACAATTGGTCGAAGAGTTACCCCACAGTGATTAAGACTGATTACTATAAGAACAATGGTCTGATATGTGGGGTTGCCGCCACATATTATTTGATTGCAGTATATTCCGGAACAGATACTACACTTTGATAACAGAAAAGATTTTGGCCCGAAGGCAAAAAAAAAAAAAAAAAAAAAAATAGGCTCGCTTTAGAAAAAATTTTTTTTTTTAGTTTTTTGCTTCCCCACTGAGCAAATTAGGCACAAGGGCGTTTTTTTTAATGTGGAGAGTGAGGGGAGGGGGGCCAGTTCCCTCTCAGAGGAACTGGATAGTGACAATTGGTTGAAGGGTTCCCCCGACAGTGACCAAAACTGATTTCTGAAGAACAATGCTCTAATATGTGGGGTTGCCCCCACATATAACTTTGATTGCAGTATCTGCCAGCACAGATACTACACTTTGAAAACCGAAAAAAAGATATTGGTCCGAAGACACAGAAGAAAAAAGGCGAGCTTTTTTTTTTAAATTATATTTTAAAAGAAATTACAACTTCGTTATATATGAGTCGTGGAATTGCATTCACTAGCGAATGATCTAACTAATTTGCATATTCTTTTAAACATTCGTTTTAATTAATTACCTATTGTTTTTTTCGGTTTTCTTATGGCATGATCATCTTTAGTTAACTATTATATGTAATTATACCCATACAGATATTCTACATTATTTATATTTGCGAAATATTTACGTAAAGAGATAATAGTAAACATAAACTTCTTTCTATATATATATATTTATGTATGTGTATATATATTTGTTTTTGTCTATAGACATGAAACTTAATATATAGGGTATTCGAACACATGCAAAACTTTATATTTCGTAAATGGGTTTTAGCCGGGTAAAATAGGTGCAGATGTGTGAAAATTAAAAGAAAAAAAATGAAATTTGCCAGGTGAAGGTCGAACGACGGCATTACGAATATGGTTGCGTAACGTAATAGCTATTGGTTCATGCTTTAATTTTTAGTTTTGTAGCAAACATGTCTTTATAGCTAAGCCATTAACATCAAAGGAAAAATAAATCGTAAGCTAGACGTTTTGGTTTCGATTCTCGGTGGTGACGCACGAGTCATTTTTTCTTTTACTTTTTAAATCGTTAATATATATTGGGGGCCAATATAATATAATAATAATAATAAATACGAAATCTGCATGAATCAAAATATATTTAAGCGTATTTTACGCCATGGCAATGCTGGGAAGCCTACTGGTGTCAGATAAAGGTAAATAAATGGCCGGTTAGATACCACCGTAACTATCGGTGATGATGGAATCGCCTAGTGTTTTTGTTTATTTAGGAGACCAACTCAACAGGGACTAGTTCCCGTTAAATTGAAAACGTCCCTGTAATAGTCAGCTGAAAGCAACCCTGCGGTATCGTGTTTTACAGATGGGCACTTTTAGGAAATACACTTTGTTCAAAGAATTTACGTTTACCTTAGGCACTGAGGGAAATTGTTTGCAATTGCTGTTGTAGAAGATGAGTGTATGCTAAAAATGGTCTACAGGAAGGGGCATAGATAGAAGCTCAGTGGAGAACCTGGCGTAAAAATATCGATAGAACAGAGATAGGCTCGCTACGTCTCTTCGAAAAAAGAAGCAAGATGAAAGAGAGGGCTTGTTTCCAATAGATTTCGAAGCCGGTCTTGAATTATAAGACAACACGGTGTACTCCTAGCTGTTCCTCTTTAAATGTTTGCAACGGTACTCCCATTTAGAACGTATTTTGCTAGAGTGAACTACTTTCTGGAGCGGTAAAATGATCCAACCATCTTAACAGCAATATTGGCAAGGGATTTGATGCACTTCGTGCGTGTGTATATATATATATATATATATATATATATATATATATATATATATATATAAAGCTGAATGTCTGTGTGTGTATGTGTGCGTGTGTGTGTGTGTTGTCACGAATAGGCTCCTATATGGTTGACTATTTAAAAAAAACTGATTACATAAAATCATAGAAGATTATCGAGACACAGGAATGGGTATGTTTGATCTGGCAGAACAGTGGTTCATTAAAATTGTGGGGTCCGCGTTCGCGCCTGGTCCACAAAGTATGGAAATAAAAAAATGTAAAAATAAAAAAAAACGTTTACAAGTGTTTTTGATATAGATGTACATAAGAATACTTTGATAAGTATGCTTTAACTTAAATAAGGATGGTATAATAAAATTGTGGGGTCTGCGTTTGCGCCTGGCCTCCATAGAATGGAATTAGGCACAAACTTTAATAAAGACTTTTCATATATATCTGTGTAAGTATACTTTGATAATTATGTTTCTGTTTGAAGAAATATGGCATAATAAAATTATGGGGTGTTCGTTCGCGCCTGATCTCCATTTAATGGAAATATGTCACAAAGTTTAACAAGGTTTTTTTAATATAGATCCACAGAATATTGTGATAAGTGTTTCAGTGTGAACAGGTATGGTATAATAAATTATGGGGTTTATCAATTATATTTTTACTTTCATCATATTTTGAATGGTTTTCATACCCCCAAATTCGAAGCTATCTCTTTACAACCCTTCCTTTTCATAACCTATCATACTTTCATAAATGAGAGTCCATTTTCTGTAGGCCTTTTTTTTGAACCCAGTCAACGGCGGGTACTTTTGCTAGTATATATATATATATATATATTATGGTTTGTGTTCCTTGATAGTGTTACATAGAGTTCTCATTAAAGTTATCACTAGGGTTATCATAGAGGTGCACCAAATTGACGTTTGGTGTATAACATAAAAGGATTCCGTGTGCGTATGATCGTCTAGTTTCATATGCGGTTGTGTGTGTTCATATCTAATTGTTCATATGCTTTTGTGTGTGTGTGTGTTACATGCATTTTCTTCGACATACCTTACTTCATGTGTCGACGATGTGATCCATCTAGAATTCATCTTCTCTTGAGCGGGAGACTGGTACCTGTAAGACGAAGATTTATCACTCCTGACGATGAATGGGGTTTATAGTTTTTTATTTTCTTTCCAGATGTCGACACAGAATATGGAAGTAAATCTTGCTTGCTTTGAACACGTCAGCGTCCCCCACTCCCAGTGAAGGGGAGGGAACAGCTATTAAGCCGTCCGTCTTCTTCAAAGCCCAAATCCGGTCTCACAGATCTAGCCAACCTGACCACGTCACTCATACGTAATCTGGTCAGCTGACCCTCGGTTCTGGTAAACGTGTCTACACTCCACGTTTACTCCTCTCTCTCAATCCATTCTGTAACATTCCTTCCCCCCTTTTTATCAAAATGTATGGCGAAGGCATACATTTTCTACTTCCCACATTTACTAAGAATAGGATATATATGCTCACCCCACTGGCAAAGAAAACTGTCATACCTTTATTCAATAATTAATAACATATACTAAGTAAATAATATCAACAAAAAATACCATGTGGCGCTAATCCTTGCGCCCTCGAAGGTCAACAACTCCCTGTGACCCCATGGTCTCTTCATAATTTAAATCAGAATTTCAGGAGCATCCTTTACTCCCGTCGACACTACGCGTGATCGATAAATTCTCGGCAATCAACCGAATAATAAGATCGAGGCCCATCTGCCTCTTCAAAACGGACTATCATCGTCCCTGGCTTTACAGATCAGCTTTTCTTCCCATAGGTAGCACACAAAAAAATTTTCCCATCCCAAGCCCTATCCTATTCATCATAAGCCTACTCCTATTACTAGTATTTTGTGGGAAACAAAAAAAATCTCTTAACATTCCTTATGGTGGGTAGCCTTCTATTTTCCTAAGTACTTGCATACATATTTCATTCATCTTCTCTTGAGCGATTCGTAACATAATGGCCACGTCAGCCATTGCACCCCCTCTGCCCCTTACGCCATGTCAGAGGGCATTTCATTTGCTCCCTGAAGTTGATTACTAGATCCGCTCACGCTGGACAGAATATATTCCGTTTACTGCTATGTCAGAAAAAAACTTTTTTTTCCAAAGTCGGTAAGCGCAACCTGCCTTGAAGACACATAGCTTCAACGGAAAACATCGGATTTCCACACATGAAGTACTCAAAGTTGCTCCATGTTGATTCTACTCGAAATCAATAGACATCACGATAAAAAAATAAAATTCGAATCACTTCTCGAGAATAATGAAATTAATAACAACCCATGTAATTCAACACCTCTCCAAAATTCTAACATGCTTGCCACAGAATTTAAATTCCATTCACGCCCCACTTTTTTCTTTCATTTCTTCATATAGTTTATTTAACCCTATATTTATCCTTTTTTTCTACCTTACTTATGTGGTCAAAACGTCACTCATGTCGAATAGAACATTTATTCTACATTTCGAAAATTAAAATTAATACCGACTGAACCTTTGACTCTTCCGAAACTTAAGAACTAGTTGATCCCTTATACATAACCCAGTAGTGTTTATTATTATTATTATTATTATTATTATTATTATTATTATTATTATTATTATTTATGACACTGTTTAAATCTTATTTCTTTCTCTTTTTCCCAATTTTATTATTACTATTATGATTATTAATTAATTAATTAACAACACGTTCTTTCTTTTATTAATCATTCTTTCAATAGACCCCACAAGCAAAGATTCCACCTCCCCATTCTGCGAAAAAAAATACATGCCAAAGAACAAGAAAATTCTGCACAATACCGCTTGACAACACATCAATTACATGAAAATAATAAATTAAAAAAATACAAAAATATCCTATAAGCAATCACAAAGTCCCATCTCACTAATAACAAAATTCCAAATAACAAAACACAGATTCGTGGAAACCCAAAATTGACCACGTCATCATTCCTGAGGTCGGCTGCATAGTGCATCACCTTCCATTCCACAGAATTCAAAATTAAAGAAAAATCACAGTCGTTTACAAAAAATACCTAGACATTTACAATTAAAATACATAGTCGTTTCCAAAATAAAATAAAACGACTCACTTATAAAGTCTCAGACAATCCTAACACATCGATGGAACTAAAATTGTCCATGTCAGAAAAAAATTCCTAAGAAAAAAAATCGTACAGTTAGTGAAAAAGGGAAAAAAAATCACATTTTCAGAACCTATCCATTGTTTTTCATTAAAAGTACATATTGTTTTTCATTAAAAGTTACACTTAGTTTTACAGTTTAAAAATGCAACAAAAATATTCATAACACATATTTGTGATTGACGTGTTTATCTTTTGGTAAGCTGAAAGGCTCATTCCCGACCCACACTGTTACTAAATATGTTCTATTTCTTTTTTTTTCTTTCTGGTTTACTCACTGGCTGTTCATTAAAACTTTACAATTTATAATCTGTATGTCTATCGTCATAGCTGTTTTTTTTCTTTCTTAATTATTTTTCTAATTCGCCTAGTGTTTTAATGGACCCTACTTTGTGTGTGTGTTGATTTGTATTTTTTTTCTACTGTTCTTTTTTCTTTCTCTTTCTTCTCCTTTTTTCCAGACATTTTATTGTGTTTTTCTTGTCTTTTTTCCCCCGTGGTAATCGAAGTTCTTTTTTTTTCTTCTTTTTTTCTTTTAAACCCACCCTTGCTAGGTAGTCTGGTCAGTTACGGCACCAAATTGAACGTTTGTTACATAGAGTTCTCATTGAAGTTATCACTAGGGTTATCACAGAGGGGCACCAAATTGACGTTTGGTGTATAACATAAAAGGATTCCGTGTGCGTATGATCGTCTAGTTTCATATGCGGTTGTGTGTGTTCATATCTAATTGTTCATATGCTTTTGTGTGTGTGTGTTACATGCATTTTCTTCGACATACCTTACTTCATGTGTCGTCGATGTGATCCATCTGGAATTCATCTTCTCTTGAGCGGGAGACTGGTACCTGTTAGACGAAGATTTATCACTCCTGACGATGAATGGGTTTTATAGTTTTTTTTATTTTCCTTCCAGATGTCGACACAGAATATGGAAGTAAATCTTGCTTGCTTTGAACACGTCAGCGTCCCCCACTCCCAGTGAAGGGGAGGGAACAGCTATTAAGCCGTCCGTCTTCTTCAAAGCCCAAATCCAGTCTCACAGATCTAGCCAACCTGACCACGTCACTCATACGTAATCTGGTCAGCTGACCCTCGGTTCTGGTAAACGTGTCTACACTCCACGTTTACTCCTCTCTCTCTTTCTCTCTCTCTCTCTCAATCCATTATGTAACAATAGCAGCGCTGATTGAGTTTGAATAAAATAATTACGTATTAGATACGTTTGAAGCCAAAACAACTCATTATTACAAAATAAACAGATATTTATTTTATTTGAATTTTATATAAATTTCCAATAAAATAAATATCTGTTTATTTGGTAATAATGCGTTGTTTTTGCCTCAAACGTTTCTAATACGTATATTATCCAAATTTTATAGATTCTCTTCTCCGGCGTTAAAAATATAAAATGAGATACGCTGATTCTATCAGATCAGGCTGCCTGAAGATATTGTCTTCCCGAGACGAAATGCACCTTGCATTGACGTATTATGTTCTGAAAAAGTAAAAACAAAAACAACAACCCACCTTTCCTCCCCTTTTCTTCTTCCCTTTTCCTCTTTCTCTTCCTATCTCCCCCACATCCTAACTTGTTTCATAACTTAAAATGTGCCAAACATTAATACTGTAATCCTTTTACCTCCCCATTACAAAACTCATTCATGTTCTGCAGGGTAGGGAACAAAAAATGATAAAATCAACTTTAAAGCAACCAAACAAAACCAAACACTGCAAACTAGCGATTGAAGGTACAAAGAGCTTGAACAATAAAAACCTTCTACAAAATAACTGGATGCAACATGAATACCATTTCCAAAATGACTGGGTTCTGCATTAAATAACCCGAAAAGGGTTGATATGCCGTAAAACAACCAAACAAAACGCTACAAAAATATATCTGAAGATATAAAGAACTTGAAGCATGAAAACTGTTTATAAAATAATTGGATTCGGCATAAAATGATCTGAAAAGGATTGATATACCGTAAAACAAAACAACTAAAACAAAATGAGATACATATATCAAGCCTTTATAGCCAAATTACAACGCAAATGTTTTGTAAAATAAACATTTGTTTGTTTATAATCATTGATATTGTTACGTAATACGTTTTCTTCAGAATACGGGCCAATTTGAATTTACAGAAACAATTTATCAGTAAAAATATGCCAACGGTAATATTTTTTCCATGTCTGGGAGTTAACGCTTGATGCGCGTGGTTTGAAATAATTGAAGTTGTGTTCTCCGTGATATAAGGATTGTCTGAATTTTAAAAATGAAATAGGTATATTACAAGTTTAAAGCAAAATAAAAATTTGAAGATTTTGTGAAATAAACAAGTATTTGTTTTAAATAAAATAAAATACGCATCAAGTGCGATTGAAAGCCAAATCACAACGTAATATTAGGAAAATAAACAAATATTTTACTTGTTTGAAATTTATAACATAAATGTAGTTCGGATCTAACCTCCATCCTCAGTATGTTGTTTTCTTTCTGTTTTTTTTTCTTTTCTTCCTTGCCATGGTGTAAAGTAGGACTGACGATGTAAATTAATAGATATCTGTAACATCAATTTCCTTTTCCCGTTATTTTTTAAATTTTGTTAAAACGTACATTTGAAAATCTCCGTGTTACAGGCCATTGAGAATAATGAAAGCTTCTTTATAAAAGTAAAAAAAAGAAAGTTATTTCCGTCAATTACATTATGAAAAAGAAACTTTAACTATTGCTTTGCTGAACTAGGTATTTACCAGATTGGCGCAATGATGTTTCCTTTTATATTTTTATTTTTTTTATTTATCTATTTTTTTACATAGGCATCACCACTTATCAAGGCCAAGAGGTCACCCGAGGATAAGGGTTAAAGAGTGCACAGTAGAAATTGGACAATATAGTAACCGTTAGTAATGGAGATTCGGTAAATTTGTTAACTTATATGGAACAGCTCATCAAAAACTTGTTTACCATATTGTAGTCAGCTGGAAAGCAAAAAAAAAAAAACAAAAAAACAAAAACGGAAAACAAATCCATAGGCGTGCAGTTTTAAGAAAGAAGCATTGCTCATGGAATCTACGTTTAGGTTTAGGCACAGATAAAGTGTTGGGGAAACTAGTAGTAGTGTTTACTGCTAGACGGGTGTTTCTCGTGAAAGTTTTACGAGGGGGACCATAGAATGGAGCTCAGCCGAGCACCTGCCATGAAAATAACGATAAAGCAGAGAAAAACTCGCAACATCTCTTCTGTGAGAAAGAGGTTGCAGGGAGGAGAAAAGAACATCCCCCACAAGTCTACGAAGTCTATTTTGAACTCTATCAAAGCAGGATAAGTCCTTTCTAGCAGCTCCTGCCAAGATATGGAAACAGTACTCCATCCTTGAGTGTACCTGGCTTTTATATAGATAAAGAATTCCATCAGCAGTGAGATGTCTACTGGATCGATAGAAGGATCCCACCATTTTTCCAGCGGCCTTGGCAACGGATTTAATGTATGTGTTCCATTTTAGATCAGGAGTAAAAGTCAAGCCCAGAAACTTGTAAAACATGAAGCCTCCCCAAGACGAAAGCCATTCATTTCAATTGATGCCAGATAGGGATCAGATGATGTAAAGATAAAAGCTTGGTTTTAGATGCATAAAAAGTAACAAGCCACCTCTCTCCCCATTGTACCACCTGCTCAAGGTCAGAGGAGAGCGAATCAGAGAGAACTTGGTTGTTTACTGTCTTAGATGTGCTACCATAGATAGTAGTGTCATCAGCGTAAATTTCTACGAATGATGTAAGGATGTGATTTAAAAGATCATTAGTATAGATCAGGAAGAGAGTTGGCCCAGGATGGACCCCTGAGAGACTCCAACATTAATACTAAGAGCTTCTGATTTTTGCTCATCAACCACTACTCTTTTGAACCTATCAGAGAGAAATGATTTAATAATTGAGAAGAAATTTCCAGCTATACCGTAGCCTTTATGCCATACTTTGATATGTCAAGAGCAATTGCCCTTGAAAGGTAGCCTCCGTCGAGAGATTCGCTCATCCTATGAGATATAAGCACATTTGCAGTAGATCTAGCAGAACGGATACCATATTGCGTGTCACTAAGAAGGTCATTTTTGCTAAGATGGTTGATTACTTCTCTATTTAACACAGATTCCAGGACCTTACTCATGACGCACAGGAGACTCATTGGCCTGTACTGTGAGGGATATGAGCGATCACCTGAATTCTTAAATACAGGGCATACGGATGAGATTTTCCAGGGTGACAGGAAGCAATTCTCCTTAAGACAACGTTTAAACAGTTTTTTAAGGATGGGCGCAAGTTCTGGTTGAAGTCTTTTGAGTACTATAATTGGAATACTGTCAGTGCCAGTTGCTTTACTGGAATCAAGGTTTTTAGTTTGCTTGGCAGCATCACGTACAGATATTTGTATATTACATAACATGTTTTCTGATACAGGAGGAAATATTGGAGGTTGGCAACCTTGGTCCCAAATGTTAGAATTAGCTGCAAAGTTCTTGGAAAAGAGTTTGGCTTTGTCTGATGCTGACGAGATTACCTCAGGTCCATTTAAAAGAGTTGGGATAGAGCACATGCTTCTGGTCAGGATTCTGTTTGCTATTTGCCAAAACTGGTGGGAACCAAGCCGCTGCTCAGCTACTTTGGACTTGAACAGTGAGCATATAACTCTCTTGCGTTCTTTATTACTTTTTTGCAGTGGTTGCTGGCAGTTCTGAAAGCGGGTTTAATCTCAGTACATCTATTACGTTGGAAGCAATGGAAAAAGTGATTTCTAAGCGCAATGGCAGCAGCACATTCCGGAGAGAACCACGGCTGGCTGTTAGGATTTTTCTGGAATTTTTTCGAGGGTATGAAACGATCTATACATACAATTGACTATTTTATCAGGTCTGATACTATAGAGGACACATCCTTTTTAAATATGGAACGAAGAGGTAGATCTGATATAAATGTGCGGAAGCTATTCCAGTCAGCCATAGAGTATCGATATGCTGTACGATGGAAAGGTACATCTGGGGACTTATTACAATTTATTTTTATCTTAACTGATACAGCTGAGTGGTCGGAAGATCCAAGTGGAGACAGAACAGAAGCTGTACACAGTTCAGGGCAAGTTATGAGAAAAAGGTCTAGGAGAGTTGCATACTGGCCTCAGTATCGGGAACACGGGTGGGTTCATGAACAATTTGAATGAGGTCATAAGCAATGGAGAAATCATGACAAAACCTATTAACCATTCCACATTGTGAACATTGAAGCCTATTAACCATTCCACATTGTGAACATTGAAGTCTCCACAGACATGAATATTAGCTGAAGGATAAGCAGATAGGGAGTGGTCAATTTTCTCAGATACGCTTTTAAAGATAGTAACTCCGTTGTTGTGGGGGCGATAGAGAGAAAATATAAATGCAGTAGTGTGAGCTAGTGCAACCCAGAAGCACATATAGGGTAAGTTAGGATCTTCTCTGGAGATGTCCCTACCACATGGAAAACCATCTTTTATATAGGCACATATTCCATGATTCCATGCCCATGGCGATCTTGGGGGTCAGATTTGGAAGTTAAATTAGAGTATCCTTTAATTACGAACTCATCTAGGGAAATAGTCTGTCCAATGCAGTTTACCTTAGAAATAATATGTCTGGTTTAGTCTCCTGTAATTGGGTTTCAACCTCTGGAATATTAGAACGTAGACCCCTGATATTAGAGAAGGAGACCTGGTAGTCTATTACCGTTTATCAAGACCGAAGTGTTTTATAGGGAAGGGGAGAGATTCCTGTAATTAGAGAATCGAAGTAAAACGGATTGGAAATAATATTTATTAAAGGAGAATGTTAGAATCGAACTCAGTGATCAAATATTGAAAAGACTACATATTTCTATTTAGATGCAATTCTAGGAATAAGGGGGGAATTGTCAATTATATTAGAAATAACTCTACAACTAATGAGGTCAGAGAAATAGAATCGAACAATGAAAATTAAGGAATGTCTTTGTGCCCACAAACGTGTTGGAGACAAGTAATATATAAAATCCACATGAAAAACATGTTTGAGCACGTTCTGACGTCACAAAGAAAGATATATTAAATATGTTCAGTTAAGCAAGGGTTCGAAGTTAGTTATAGTGAGATTTCAGTGTTGAGTTCAGAACGGTCAGAGGAGGTTAGCCTTAGCCCCTTTTGGAAGCGATGCAAAGAGAGGAGAACAAAATGTAGGAACCAAACGCGGCATCGAATACATGATCATTCTCATCACCAGCTTGAATAAATGTCATGTTGTTTGTAAGCCTTTGTCTTCGTTGTCATTTCAACCGCAAGCTAATGTGTCTTTATCTTCGTCTTGTAAAAGAACTTCATAGGAAACCCCTTCCAAAGTTTTGTATCTTGTCATGGATTCCCTTCCAGTGTTTAAAAACACTGTCACCTACGCATCTCTTCACATCTCTTTCTAATACTAAGAACTCAACAAGTAATTGTCACATCGTCGTCGGTACTCATATTGAGGACGTACTTGGCTTTTATACGGATAAAGCATTGCATCGGCAGCGAGAGAATCTACTGGAACCGTACAAGGATTCAACCATTTTTCTCGCCATCTTAGCAACGGATGTTATGTATGTATACCATTTCAGAGGAGGCGTGAAAGTCAGACCCAGAAGCTTGTCAAGACGAGAACCATTCATTATTATTGAGGCCTGGTGAAGGTCAGAGCGATGGTGGCGAAAAGAGGAAGGATTTATTTTAGCTAAATTAAGATTGATCAGCCACCTTAATCGCCATTGCACCACGCGCTCAAGGTCACATAAGAGAGAATCAGAAAGCTCTTAGTCATTGCTGGCTTTTAAAGCTTTGTCATAGATGCATTGCCTTTCTTTGCTGGGCTTATAGCCAGACGAGCTCTTGCTGTGAATGTTTTACAGGAGGAATAAAAGGTTTAGGATCAGTCGAGCATCTTACATGAAAAAAACATAGAATAGAATAAAGAGTCACTAATAACGTCTCTTCTGTGAAAAGAGGTATGTAAATGACATCAAACAGACAACAGCAAGCTTTAATAAATATTGTAAATATTCGGCAATTGATTATTTGTCTCCATTTTTTATAGAAGTCATCGTTGTAACCATCGAAACGTTTCCGTTTTAATGCATTATTTGTGAACATGGTTGAATAAATATATCTAATCAAATTGCTATCCACTCCATCTATTAATTTGTTTTTCGTTTCGTCAGCCTCATTGTGGAATTTACGCTGCCGCCATGTCTTTTATGTAAGAGACGGTACCACTTTGATTAAATCCCAAGAAAGAAAACCAGCATTCAGGCATAATTTATGATTTTTGAGAGAAAGATAGTTTGCTTGAAGCATTAGTGATAAATAAATGAGGAAGGGTATAAGAAAGCTATAGCAATGCGGAGAACCGGGTGTTAAAATTGTTACATAAGAAGGGCAGTCTCTTTCTTATGCAAGTAAGAATGCAGAAAAGATAAGTGGAAATTATATAAGAAAAAGGCTATAATCGAACCGTATAGGCAAGTGTTAAAAGATAATGGATAATTCTAATCCTAGGAATGCAGTCGATTTTTAATTCTTTTAGAAATAACTAAAAATTATTCACGTAAGAAAAAGAGCGATTGTCCAGTTTTTTTTTGTTTTTAGAAATAATTGGATATTAAATATGCCAGTTAAAAGAATGGACAATGCGAGTTTATAAATAATTATTAAAAAAATAGGTTAGATATTGAACAATTTAAATTGGGAATTCTTTGTTTGCCAAAAGTGTATTTGGACAGACATATGTCAAATACATGTAACATTTAGTCACGTTGGTTAACAGCACGCTTCTGACGCCATAAACAAAGTAGATTCTTAATATATTGAGATGGGGTTCGAAGTTCGGAGGTAATCAGACAATCACAGTCACAGTCACAAACGAGAGTCGGATAGCGATACCTTTAGAGGCGAAAGGTAGAAGAGATACCATATAGCTATATTTCTGAGTCACCAATTTCAGTTAACGCTGTGTCGAGGTGGTTACTTGCGATACAGACAATTGCCGACATTTACTCTTAAATCTTGGCAGCCCTTACAATGATCACTCTCTATGTCCAGAGTACAATGTCAGTCACTGGTGTCCATGATCAATATCGGCCTCTATTTGATTACTCCAAAATTGAGGCGGTTATTTGCGTTTACTCTCGTGCACTAGTTCTTTCTGCAAATATCCGTCATGTGCAGTGTCAGGCCGCATTGGACTGTCCTGAAATAAAATGGGCTGTGCTTATTGTAACTTCTTCATATCGAACACAAGCGGGCTCTAATACGGGTGTGGTTCAGAGGCTAAGGAATGAGGTGGAAAGTTATGTTTTGATCTCGATTCTAGCTGATGGCACCCAGGTCATATATATATATGTATATAAAAACACACACACACTCACACACACACATTAGTTCAATATAATAATCGATAAGGAAGTTTTTTACACAGGAATCACCACCTATCGAGACCCAAAGGCCACTCGAGGATAAGGGTTAGTGGCTATACATTAGTAAATGTGATTATAGCGTAGTAAACATGAGTAGTGGGGATTTTGTAAATTGGATTACTTAGGGGGACTGTTCATCAAGAACTTGTTTACGTTGGACTTGAAGACAACCAGATTGTAGTCAGCTGGAAAATAGGCAATCAGAAGAGAGTTCCACAGGAATGCAGTTCGAAGAAAGAAGCTTTGTTCATGGAATCTACATTTAGGTTTAGGCACAGATAAAGAGTGTGGGAAATTATTGATAGTGGTTTTGGCTAGACGAGTGTTTCTCGTGAAAGTTTGGCGAAGGGGAGACCATAGATTGAAGCTTAGATGAACACTTGCCATGAAAATAACGATAAAGCAGAGACAGGCTCGTAACGTCTCTTCTGTGGGAAAGAGGTTGCAGGGAAGAGAAAAGGGCATCCCCCACTAGGCTACGAAGTCTATTTTGAACTCCGTTAAGACAGTATAAGCTGATTCTAGCAACTCCTGCCCAGATATGGAAACAGTACCCACTTTTTGGCCGTACTTGGCTTTTATATAGGTAGAGAATTGCATCAGGAGTAAAATATCTACTGGATCGGTAGAAGAATCCCCCATTTTTCTAGCGACCTTAGCAATGGACTTGATATACGTTTTCCATTTCAGATCGGGAGTAAAGGTAAAGCCCAGAAGGTTGTCAAAACATGAAGTCTCACCAAGACGAGAGTCATTCATTTTAATTGATGCCAGATTGGCATCAGAGCGCTGAGGATATAAAGATAGAAGCTTGGTTTTATATGCATTAAAAGTAATCAGCCACCTCATTTCTCATTGTATCACGTGCTTTATATTAGAGGAGAAAGAATCAGAGCGAACTTGGTCGTTTACGGTCTTTGATGTGCTACCATAGATTGTAGTGTCATCAGCATAAATGCCTACGAATGATGTAAGGATGTGATTGGAAAGATCATTGATGTAGATCAGGAAGAGAGTTGGGCCGAGGATGGACCCCTGAGGGACTCCAGCATTAATACTGAGAGCTTCTGATTTCTGCCCATCAACCACCACTCCATTTCCAGCTATATCATAGCTGGAGATATTGTGAAGTAGACCTTTATGACATACCTTATCGAGGGCCTTTGATATGTCAGAAGCAATTGCCCTGGAGAGGAAGCCTCCACGAGATATTCGCCAATTCTATGAGATATAGCTGTAAACACATCTGCTGTAGATCTAGCGGAAGGGAAATTATATGACATGTCACTAAGAAGGTTATGTTTGCTGAGATGTTTGACTATTTAACACAGATTCCAATAGCTTACTCATGACAGACAGGA
Organism: Euprymna scolopes; assembly: GCF_053919585.1. Lineage (NCBI taxonomy): Eukaryota > Metazoa > Mollusca > Cephalopoda > Sepiida > Sepiolidae > Euprymna > Euprymna scolopes. Next base: position 43,592,684 of record NC_136493.1, on the reverse strand, counting down.
GACTTATTCGTCTGTACTGAGAAGGATTTAAGCTATAACCTGAATTCTTAATACAGGGCATACGGATGAGATTTTCCAAGGTGTTGGGAAGCATTACTCCTTAAGACAATGCTTAAATAACTTTGTAAGTATGGGCGCTTGTTCTGCTTGAAACTTTTTGAGCACTATGATTGGAATGCCGTCAGTGCCAGTTGCTTTACTAGAATCAAGGTTTTTGATTAGCTTGGCAACATCACCTACAGATATTTGTATGTCGCATAGCGTGTTTTCAGATACACAAGGAAATACTGAGGGTTGGCGGCATTTCTCGTAAAGAGTAGAATTAGCTGCAAAGATCTTGGCAAAGAGTTTGGCTTTGTCTGATGCTGACGAGATTACCTCAAGTCCATTGATGATAGTTGGGATAAAGCACACACATGTGTTCAGGATTGTTTTTTATTTGCCAAAACTGGTGGGAGCCAAACCGCTGCTCAGCTACTTTGGACTTGACGGACTAAGCATACAACTGTCTTGCGTTGTTTATTACTTTTTTACAGTGGTTGTTGGCAGTTCTGAAAGCGGCTTTAGTCCCAGTACATCTATTACGTTGGAAGCAATGGAAAAAGTGATGTCTATGCGCAATGGCAGCAGTATATTCCGAAGAGAACCACGGCTGGCTGTTAAGTTTTTGCTGGAATTTTTTCGAGGGTATGAAACAGTCTATATCTACAATTAACCATTCCGTCACGTCTGGTACTTCTTTTTAAACATGGAACGCAGAGGTAGAGACTTCATGGCTTGGTCGGGGATGTTCTTTTCTCTTCTCTGCAACGTCTTTCTCACAGAAGAGACGTAGCGAGCTTGTCTTTGTTCTATCGTTATTTCCATGGCAAGTGCTCGTCTGAGCTCCATTCTCTTGTCCCGCCTCGCCAATCTTTAAAAAAAAAAACACCCGACTAGCTGAAACCACCGTCAATAATTTTCCCCAATCCTTATCTGTGCCTAAATAAAAACGTACATTCCACGAACAAAGCTTCTTTCTTAGAACTGCACGCCTGTGGAACTCTGGTCCGCTTGCTTGCTTCCCTCCCGACTTCAACCTGGATGTCTTCAAATCCAACACAAACAAATTCCTGATGAACCGCCCCCCTAAGTAATGACAACTTATAAATTCTCCAATAGCATTGCTACACTATCCCATTGAGTACTGTACACACAATAACCCTTATCCCCGAGTGGCCATTGGGCCTTGATAAGTGGTGAACTCCATGTAAAAAAATGTGCTGAAGCTATCCCAGTCAGCCATAGAATATCGATATGCTGCACGATGGAGAGGGATGTCTGACGACCTATCACATTCCGTTTTTATCTTAACTGATACAATAGAGTAGTCGGAAGATCCCAGTGGAGACAGAACGAAAGAACATAGCTCAGGGCAAGTTGTGAGAAAAAGGTCTGTCAGTATCGAGGACACGGGTGGGTTCATGAACAATCTGAGTGAGCAATGGAGAAATCATGACAGAACCTCCCTTCGTAATCGGTGTTGTTTGAATGGGTTAACCATTCTACATTGTGAACATTGAAGTCTCCACAGACGTGAATGTTTGCTGAAGGATACGCAGACAGGGCGTGGTCAATTTTCTCAGATATGCTTTTAAAGATAGTATATTCACTGTTGTAGGGGCGATATAGTGGAAATATAAACGCAGTAGTGTGAGTAAGTGCAACCAGGAAGCACATATAGAGAAAGTTAGGATCTTTTCTGGAGATGTCTCTGCCACATGGAAAGGTGTCTTTTATGGCGATCCTGGGGTCGGATTTAGAGGTTAAATTAGAGTATCCTTTAATTATGAACTCATCTAGGGAAGGAGTCGGCCCAATGCCAGTTTCGCTTAGGAATAATAGGTCTGGTTTCGTCTCCTATAATAGAGTTTGGACCTTTGGAAGGTTAGAACGTAGACTCCTGATTTTGAATAAGGAGACATAGAAGTGGAGGTTTACGTTGGAAGTTGGAGATCTGCGTTTAATCGAGTATTTTTCTGGAAACTTTGATGATTGAAATATGAGATTTGTGGAATAGGTCGACAGACTGGCTTAGAGCAGGGCAGAGATGGAAAGTAAGAAAAAAAAGAAACGAAGAATTTTTTTTTGTAGCACATGATAAGGTAAAGCCATAACAATCACCCACTAATATGCCATCGAGAGGCCCCACCAGAAGCTACTGCATGGTCCAGAATCTGTTCACTAAATGGCAATACAGCAGCCCCAGTACTTTGTATCTCCAGATAAGACAGCCACCTAAGTGGTTAATCCAAGGTTCGGGTCCCTGACTATCAGACGGATAACGTCAGCCCAGTAAAAACGTTTACCTCCAGCACCGTTACTAGTGACATGGCTACAAGGACAGACAAAGAAACAGAATTTCCAAAATCTCTGGCGACTGCTCACACAAAATACTGCCAACCTTGTATACAGCTTTTTCTTTTCCCTTTGTTAGAACAATCACTCACTGAAGAAAATGAGGATTGAGGGACAAATAAGGAGAAGCAGGAGTAACGAGAACTGCCAATAACGCATCCACAATGCATTGTCTACTCTTATAATTCTATACATGGCTGAATAAATATATCTAATAAAAATTGTGACCTACTTGATGTCTTTATGTGTTTTTCGTTTCATCAACCTCGTCGTGACATTTGACATTACCGCTATGTCATTCATTTGGGAGAGGATTCCACTTTAATTAAATCTCAGAAAAACCGCCAAGAAAACCAGCCTTCGCGTTTATCTTATTTATTTACACATGTTTGTGTTTCGCCGGCGAGCGAGCGAGGAAATGAAGCAAAAAAAAAGATCCTAACATTCCATTTACATTCAGCGAACGCTGCTTGTATGAAACTAAAAAGGAGGATGTTTATATTCGTAGTTAAAACCTTCTAGGGCGTTCTTTCGTTCGAAAATAACTGTTAATTCGGACAATCATAACAGTATAATTAAACCATACCTCGTGACCATCGCTCTTCCTGTAACTGAAGCACTTTATCGCTGATTTTCCCTGCATGGCGTCTTACCCCATCATAATTTAACACTTTTTAAAAAAAAGGAAATATGGGTCTAAAACGCATTTATTTGGTAGAGCCCTAGATGTTTGTAGTTCCTTAGTGCTTCTTTCAGTCTAAAGCAGAAGATAAGGTTACGCCAACAGCTTAAGAAATGGTAATTCTCTAAATTCAGACTATTTTTCTTTTCTTTGATTGTCATGAAGATTTAATTCCAGTTAGAAAGCGCCTAACGAGGAAAACCGGCGACTAAATGCCTCAGTCACATGAGGAACTGTTAGATGAAGTATGGTTTAATTGTACTGTTATGGTTTGTTTGGTAACTAGCAAATATTTTGGTTGAACATCACATGCGAAATACTAGGTCTCCTCTTGGAAAAGAGGTATGTGCTACAAAAGTATTTACGGACATGTTCTTTAAAAATGAGTCCCATGCTTTTTCCCAGCAAATCAAACCACATTAAACATGTAGGTAGATTTTTGACACTATCCCAATGTAGAGAAAATCAAATCTAGTTCAGATTCTCTAACCAAACTGTTATATTCAACGTAGAAGCATCCCTATTGACGGGAGGAGAAGATTTACGAATTTCTTACATGAAAAAACAAACCAAAAAAAAAAAAAAAGCGATTACAAAATAAAACATGCAACCAGTTTTTTCCATTTATGAATTATCGATTCTAGACCACACACACACACACACACACACACACATTTTTTTTTGTCGACCTGTCAATTCACCCTTGTTCGTCTGTCCGCACTTTTTTCAATGACTACGGCTTGGAATTTTTTTAAATTTTGCATAGACATTAAACATGATATGAGTAAAAAAAGTAACAGAATGGATTTTCCGGGAAAACACCGGTTGCCCCCCCCCCTAGGGGTGCCTTTCGGGGTAAAATGGCTTAAATTGACACTTTTGCGTTTATTAAAAAAAATTGATGTCTTAGATTTTTATAAAACTTTCTGAAAAATTGTAACTAACTGATTTCTGTATAATTTTGTTTGTCTATACTTCGCAATAACTCTTGGCTGTGCTTCAGGGGCTCTTTTAGGGCTAATAAAAAAAACATTATTTTGGGGAGTATTTTACCATTTTTGTCCAAAATATTTTTTTGCGTATGTCTATTTAGTACTATGTTAACACCTTGGTGACTTTTGGGGCTAAATGGGGTGTGTGCAAATGATGGACTTAGTCATTTCTATCTTTATTTTGCATGGTATAGAACTGAAATTGACATATGTTGAGGCCTAAAACTGACCATTTGTTCATTTTCACCGGGATTTTACGTCCCCTGGAGACTTTTGGGGTTAAATGTGTGTGTGTGTGTGGGGGCAAATGCTGAACTTAGTCATTTTTTATGCTTCGTTCGCTGTGCACTCACGTGGGACCGTGCGTGCTTCACTTTTTTCTTATAAAATAGTTATTCAAAGACGCGTGTTTCGTTGCCGCCGCCGTCAGTGGTTCGAAATTTTGCGCAAACTTATTAAAGTATAAAACAAATTTGACATCAATTAACGTTATTAATTTAAGGAAGGTGCCATAGTTGAAAACTTTTCATTCTCGCAACATTTTTAAGTTTCAAGAAATAAACATCCTATTTTCGTTAGAATAGTTATTTCATTTATGGTACACATTTCATGTTTTTATGGTACACATTTCATGGTAATTGTCTGTATTTTTGAGAGGAGGTGTTTTCATTGATTGAGATTGTCGGACTGACTTCCTCATCTTGGTTTTTATCGTCACAACGTTTCGGCGGTTTTGCCCTCCGCCTTCATCAGGTGTTTTGTATCGAACTGGGGAACCGTTTGTTAGGAGTCTCGAACCCAACCCTTTATTATTATTATTATTATTACGGGGGTACCGTGTTTGGATTCCAGCTAGGCTCTGGGACATAGTTGCTGATTCTCTGTTTTGAATGTTACTTTTCACTACCTTCGTTCAGGATTGAACTCAGCACCTTTGGGTAACTGTAAACTTTTCATGTTTTTCTTCGTATGCGTACTACATTCTCGCGCTGATCAGTTAACACGTAGATACTTATGTAAAATACGTAAGGTGATAAAATGATAACCTTATTATTTAGAAATCCATTCTTAACAAAAATGGTGAAAGCTTTTTGCAACTATTACGCATTTTACCCAACAGTTTAATACACAAACTAGCACCGTATAAATTTAACTTAAACCTCATAGCTTAAAAATAGCACAATCGGTATTCAAGATAAAAATGCCGAAACACAGCAGTGCACCTAGTGCCCGCTGGTGCCATGAAGTTACAGTTAGCACCCCAAAAGAGGAAAAACTACGTTGGATGACAATGACCGCCACTGGATTGGAAACATGAGATTTGCAAGCCAGCGCACACCAGTGCCTGCCCCCGTAAAGAAGTGAGTTCACAACATTTCCAAGTTTCAGAAAACAAACATCCTATTTTGGTCACAAAAATTATTTCATATATAATACACATTACATATTTTTCTTCGTATGTGTGATACGTTCATGCACTTATCTGTTAGGCTCTGTTGTTATTTCATTATGCTCCCACGCATTACCTCCGCATTTTTGTTAAGGGGGTATTGTGTCTAGCTATTGTTATTACATTATGCGCCCATGCATTACCTCCGCATTTTTGATAAGGGGGTATTGTATCTAGCGTCTTTATTTATAATCGGATTATTCGAACTATTCTCATTTCGAGTGTTATTTTCAGAACGTTTCGATCAATGCCATCTCCGACCCTCTTCATATGTGTGTTGTCGGGCGTGGGAATCTTCCTGTCGAACTGGGGAATCTTTCACCTAAAACTTCAGAAATATAATCTTTCTTTATTTGTTTGTGGGGTAATGTAGCATCTGTTCTTTTGTTACGAGGCAACCTTTTCGGGTATTACCTCTTTTTTATGGAGGCAATTTGGTATTCGTTCATTCATCATACGAGGACCATTCTAAAAGTAAAGTCTCCTAATTGTTTTACTAGAAAACTTGAAGTGCTATGAAAACGGTAGTGGGAGCATTAACATGAATGACCACTTGTGCTTCCGAATTTATTTTTCTACAATTTTTTTTCTACATACAACGTGCGAAAATACATACTTTTTTCTGTCCTCATTAGCCGCCAACCAAGGGCCAGAACACAGTTTCGATTGCTAAGATGGGACTGTAACCTTTACCGTTACCAGCAACATTCGTCACCGGACAGGACAACACAAAAAAAACAAAAACAAAAAAAAAACAAAAAGAAAAAAAAACAACAAAAACAAACAAACAAAAAACTGATAGTCCCGATCGATTGTAAATCGTCTTGTAAGACGAGGACTGTTTAGAAAAAAAAAAAAAAAAAAAAAGAAACATAATACTCGCAAGCAAATGTCTCAGTTTCTGTATTAATTAAAATATACTATTTATATACGGCACAATCACGTTGACACGTCGGTTATCGCCAGATACCCGAGGTTAAGCAACGTTGAGCCTGGCCAGTACCAGATGGGTGATCATTGTGGAAGGCGGGGCGATGTATATACCGCCTTGTAAAATACCAGGTTGAGAAACTTTCGCGGCCTATCCTTCTTTCGAGGGTAGGTGTGACTCTCTTAAGCCGTGGTAGGCACCCCCCATCTAGTTATGGCGTCACGATAAAAAATACCCATGATAGCCTTGGCGAAGCATCAAGTATTCAGCTACCGACAAGATTTGAATTACACTACAAACGCGTGTAGTGGGTTCAATCTCGGCTGCGGCCGCGCTGGGTGGATGGATGGATTTATGCGTATTTTACTACTGGGCAATGCCGGGTGGCCTGCTAATAATGTAATATATATATATCGTATTGGAAATGTCGTTAATTATTTTCGGTATCTTCAAACGTTTTCTAAGCAATGTCTGACAAAGGGCACTAAAATCGCCGCAGAGGAAATAGTGTTCGCATAAAAAAAACCCCAAAGAAAAACATTTCAACAAATTAATATCAGAAAAAGAAAATGGATATCGATATCGGTAATTAAACGATGATATGCCGAAAGCCAGACTAGAATAAAAGAATAAAGAAATAAAAAAAAAATAAATGAGCGAATAAAAAAGAACGAGTATTTTCCATTTTTCTATCCATTATTTCCTTTAGATGTTTCAAAACCTCGTGAATGCTAAGACGCGTATTGATTGGCAGTGAACCGATCCCTATACAGATTGTAACTAAACACTCTTTCGTAGACATCTATTACCTTTGTCTGGTAAAACACTGAATTCCTTGTAAATAAAATATTATTTGAAATTTATAGAATGATACATTTACAATATCTTTACAGGCATCCTGTCACAAATTTACCTCGCAACATTATTATTCTTGTCAAGAGAAGACTGGTCAATGAGATAGATACTGAAATACATTAATTCTAAAAAAAATAAAATAAAAATAAATAAATAAATTAAAAAAAAACAACTTTTCCAACTACGGATTGCCGTATCTGATAGCACCGTTCTCGAGAATCAAACGTTTAACATTCACATACAATGCAGATTTGAATAAATGCATAAGATACTGTCAAGTCTGCTGTAAATATGGTTGCCTCTGTCTACTGGGCTAGAAAACATTTTACACTAGCCAGTATCCGATATCTCCATAGCCACTATGCTCCCATGCGTAGAATACTATTGCATCTTGGATGGACACTGATCACTAGTCTCTACCCTGTTGGCCAGAGTGCAAAAACGACTAATCTAATAGGATCCGCACTGTCTGGAAATTCTAGCCGATGCCACATCACCGCAGTTTTACATCTCTGCGCTTACTTTATAAATACTTCCACAGAATATGCAACCCAATAACGAAAATAACTCCGACGATCTCGACTATAGAAAAGATTCATCCCTTTACTACAGAAATCCCCTGATGCCAGAAAAATTTCCACACACATTTTCTCATATTGTTTTAATACTGAATTCTTTTTTGGTTTCCTGTTTTACCAGTTTACCTTATTAAATGTTATGTAGACAGATATTTTGCTCCACAACTCCCCACTTAAAACCTTTGCTACTAAAAATAGTAGCTACTTATCTCTCAGTGGCAGTATACTTTGTTTAGGGTAAATAAAAATCCAAAAGAAAAAGTCATTGCCAGTAAGTGAAACGTTAGCCAAACACTAACACGTCGTTAGGAACACTAACATGTCGGGTATTCATAATGCAATTCTATTTTACCGGCCGGATTATTCATCTCAGATGTCTCAGAGCAGGGAGATGAAACTTAGGATTCCGGAAGATGCCTTGGGTAAACTTGTGTTTCGATGAGGATTGCACACAACAAATTGGAATCGTTTTAATATAATTATTGCAGAATATATTCGTTAATTTATGCTGACTGACGATTTCGTTTTCAATCATTCTTCTTAATCAATATAAGCGTAGAAATTTCCAGGTTGGTGTCCGAGGCCGCGTTTAATTCACTGGAGGAGAAGCGCCTCCGGATAATCTCGCCAAACGGGTAGGCGATAAGGCGGTTCCCCATGTAATGGTATACTGGAAACCTGCTGCAGTATGCCTTCCTGCATACCAAGCACGTTTCTCGCAGCGAATGGTAACATTTGAAATGTGTATGACACGAAGTTGCTCCTCGTGGATCACCTAAAACACTTCGTAGTTGGGGCTGGCTTAATCCTAAGTAGCCAATGTATACTCGTATTCGAGTTATGCAAACGACTATATATATATATATATATATATATATATATATATATATATATATATATATATATATGTTATTGGAAATTGCTATATTTAGGCAGCATTTTATCATTCAAGCAAATATTATTAAATGCAACAGAGAAACTTTGCTTTATGCTTCTTTGTCTAAATTTTTCGGTTTTTCCGTATAATCTTTTTTGTATCAAAATCAAAAATATTAATAAAAGTTCCATAATTGTTGCTGTCATGATCGCTTTGGATTCGTCCACGAATGATCATCAGGTTTTGAAGTAAAAGTGCGAAGGAGCTAAAATGAGAATTTAAAGTGAAAACTAAAATATACAGTAAACGGCGATAAGTTACAATACATAAAGTCGATAAACATTCCCCCCCCAAAAAAAATTATACAGAAAATCGAAAAATAAAAAAAAAGAATCATAAAGCAAAGTGTCTCCGTTGCATTTAATAATATTTGCTTCAACACACACACACACACACACACACACACACACACACACACATCATACCAGTTTTCATAGGTGCCACAGGACTTATGAAGAAGAACCTGAAGTCCTACCTTACTAATATTCCTGATGAACCAAGTGCAAAAGAGATTCAGACAATTGCACTTAAGGGAACAGCGAGGATACTAAAAAGAGCTCTCGGTTGGTTTCAATAAAAAAGCGGGGCAATGTTGGCAGCTGGTTTGGCTGCCCCATACCCGGCATTACAATCTTCAAAGGAAGAAAAAAAAACACACACACATACACACACACGCGCGCACACACACACACACACACACACACACACACACACACTTCATTTAATGCCTCAACCAGAAAATTCTATCTCTGTAATAATTATAATTTACAGATTTCTTTCAGTCCTCTGATGAGAAGAATGGCAAGAATAGCACTAAGAGATTCAGTATTTTTATCCCGACGCGGTTAACCACCTGACGAAGGCCAGAGGGATAGTTGGGCGAAACGTCGTGAAAAAACAACTATAAAGATGAGGATAATATTCCGCAAATAAATAAATAAATAATATCATTCTTTAAAAATCTGCATACAGAAATTTCCAGGTTACAGGCCAGTGCAGGTTCTTAGTGATGGCATCCACGATAAGAATAGAAGGTATAGCGCCAGGACTTGATGTACTTCGAGCATGATGAACAAGTGCTTGGACATATTGGTAGCAGACACATTGATAAATCATAAAGAAGTCTGACATAGTTAATCAGTTTCTTGGGGAGACCAGATCATATAAGATAGTATCGAGAAAAATAATATGCGGTTATATGGACTTCTCAACATGTTTTTTATTAAGAGTTCTGTGCCGTGGATGGCGCCTATTTTGCCTCTTCGTTACAAAACCGCGTTGATTTGCGCGATTGTGACAAGTATAATAAGGAATTATTATCATAAGGACCACATGGCATGGACTATTTTATTAAAAAAAAATCATCGTGTGCAAAAGAAGTCGAATTGGTCTGTCATTACTGCATTCAGCGAGGCTGCCTTTTCTCTGGAAGATTTTTACCGTGGCAGCATGACACTACGGTTCCAAGTAACCCCCAAATCAATAAAATATGCACCAAACAGATAACGTATACATATCGAGGAAAATACGGAATTAACATTCTTGTTACGATAGCGTTTTATCAAATTACTATGAGCATGTGTACACATTGCTTATAAAAGAGCGACTCAAATATAAGTGTACATTAATTATACGCGCATATATATATATATATATATATATATATATATATATATATATATATATTTCAGTATATGTGTGTATACTCGTATAATCAAACACACGGAAGCACGCACATACACGCACATATATTTGTATATACAAGCATGCATATATATATATATATATATATATATATATATAATGCGTGTGTGTGCGCTTTTGCATATCTTTTTTACGGAAGAGATAGACAAATTGTGAGGAATAAATTAGGACGTTGATCTCATTTAGATATATGGCGTTGATATCAGGTTCTGATTAGCTTATCGATTTCATGTTCCGATGACCGGACGGAACGTGTTTCAACATCTGCGGCCACCATTTTTGTTCGGTGTGTTTAATCACCAGGAGTCTCATGCGGAAATAAAAATGAACACGGAATTAAAGCAGAGGTTAGCCAAATCGGTGGAGATGGGGACGGACACGATTCCACATGGCTGCATTTGATTGCGGCATATCCGTTTTTGTGTGTGTTTTGAAGTTGGGCGTAGTGAACTATTCGGCCAGGAAATAATAGCGCATGTAGACATTGGCATAGATATAACTTCTGCGTGTCCGATTTAGACATAACAAAAGAATCACAGCTTGTCCATCGCTTACATATGTCATAGTGTTCTGTTGAGTGTGGGAGATCGGGCACTTACTTATTTTGCGTCATATGTTTACGTTACGGCACATCAGCCCTTTAGCAAAGCAAAACGTACGTGTTTATATCTTGTTTTCGCATCTCTTGACCTTATCGGCTCCCCTGGAGCAAAAGTTCATAATAACGAACGAATTATCATTTCTCTGGACAAATAGAACTTTCGTTTATTTATTCGTGCTCTTGTTCTCTACCCATCCTTAGAAGGAGAGTGGAAAATTCTCTATCAATTCACATGCCATGCATCGTTACCTCTCGTCGCGTCCACGAGGTGTCTTCATCTTTTGACGACTATGTCTGTCGGACGCAAACTGTCGACTCTAATTAAACTAATTGACTGACTAAAAATGTCTCATGTGCGTTTCTATACATTTAAGGGGTTGAGGAGGGATACGGTCCCTATGTCAACGCTCATCTTTATTAATGGTTGTTCCAGTTTTAAGCCCGAATCAACCAGTTTGATTTGGTTTTACCTCTTGATCTCGCCTGCACTAGAAAGCATGTTTAACCTCTGTCGGCTTGCTCTTTATTACAATGGGTAATTAATGCAAAAACAAGAACGGGAGTGCCTCATAAAACCCGACGTTTCCTCGTTGTGGTAGGGGCAGTGTAAACGTAGAAGTGGAAGAGCTTAGTCGTCTGAAATTCCTGATAGTGCTAAGGACACCCAAAGCAGACAAGTCTGGCACTACGTGATACAAAGGCTGCTGCTTTACTAACAGGGTTCTGGTAAAAGTCCACCAGGAGGAATCGGCATCTAGGTCCGTCGTCCTCTGGTCGTCCTTGATTCTGCATATAAGAAAAGATGTCAGTTAAATAAATAGAATGTGAATGCCAACATTGTTTCTGTGGCTTATATTTGCGTGTTCTATGCAGATCCTTACCCGATTACACATTAAACCGCTGGGCAATGCTGCTCCCAATGTCGGGTGTAGAACCCTAAAATTTTGCACGTAAACGAATAGCTGCACACACACACACACACACACACACACACACACACACACACACACACACATATATATATATATATATATATATATATATATAACCCTATAAAAACGTATGATGATAACTCGTCCTTTTCTAAAAGTTCGTGCAAAAACCTCTATAAGCGTTTCATGTTTTTAAAATTATATTTTGCTACACTGAGAAACTAAAGTTATATTTTGATGTATTTTTATACAATCTTATTGTGAAAAAAAACAAACAAAAAATGTATGTCGCTACATTTCATACAATCTTACAGAATAAAAAACAATTCTAAAAAAAAAATCTATAAATGTTTCGCTTTCCCTATATTTTTTGTTGTTTATTTCGTCAGTATATATTTTTGCGTTTTCGAAGACACTTGTTTATATTTGAGGTTCACAGAACGGCCGGTAGAGGGCGTTTCTCACTCAAAAAACAGGGATCGATAACTCGTCTCAGTCTACTTATGCCACTGTCGTACAGAAGTGTCAAAAATTCTCGAGCTAAGGTCGAAACCAAAATCTAAAGACAGTGATTCAAGTACCATAACGATTAGGCCATCTTGACACTAACTTCAAAATGTGTTTTAAAAACTACTTATTAACAACATAAAAACGCTGTCATATTTCACGGCCGCATAGGCGCATATGTGAAAAAGTTGACAAAGAGAAAAACAAAAACAAAAAAACGTTGACTCACGTACCATTTTTCAAATTTGAGCCATTAGCAGCTCCTTTTCCGGAAAAAAAAGGTTAAATTTTTTTTAACATCTGAATATCCTATATACGAAATTTCAGCACTATACGTCAAAACTTATTTGAGTGTAAATGTTGAGAAGTGACCTCATACATATATTCTCATTTTTATAGATATATAGATAATTAGTTTATATATATTTTCTAAGCTAATATTGATAACATCAAATTCAGAATGTATGCATTTAGGTTTATTTTATACGAAACTAATTATAAAACTTATTATTTATTTTTCCCATATATATATACCCAAATGAATGCTTTGACGATGATAATTACGAATCTTAAACGGTGAATCATTATAAGATATATCTGCCTTACTTAAAAAATGCTAGGTTTATTATTGGTGTTTTTTTAATAAAACCCTACCCAATATTTTTGTTGATGAGGAGACTGTTTAAAAAAACTATATGTAAAATTATTTTCCATGACTTAATGTCTATCTCAATAAAAACATCGTTTCCGAAACGATCGTACAATTTATTGGCTTTGCTGTGTTCCTTCTTATGAAACAGGTTTTTAATTTTTAATTTTAATCATAAATTATCAATCATCTTACTGAATATTAAAATAGCTCTAGGATATATGCCTATTTAGTTTATTATATATCTGCATTATAACGAGCACTGTTCTTTCTTGTATTTTGATTACATTAGTGATTTTACTATCACATTAAAATACACTCTGCTCTTTAGACTGCTGTTCTAATCCCGTTATATATATATATATATATATATATATATATATATATATATATATATATATATATATATATATACTAGCATTTCAGCGCGGCGTTGCCCGGGTGTTTGGATGTGTATGTTGAGCAAAAAAAAAAAAAAAGTGGTAGTAGGAAGGCAGGCTCGAACCCGTACCGCAAAGGAGGAAAAGAACGGGATAAAACCTAACATTTATGCTGTTACGACCACCGCCAAGCCGGAAGCGACATATTTTTAAATTTTCGACCCAAACTGATGAAAAAGCTTGCCCTATCTCTGAATACCCTTTATGTAAAATTTAAAATATTTAGACCAGAAATTGTCTGAGTAATTTGGAAGAGACTTCAGAGGTCAATTTTTTAAAACTACGACCCCTATTATGACCCCTTAACATTTATTGTGTTGGGCTCAAATCAAGTTATTAAGTTGGATCCATGTCCAAGGAACCTATATCTAAAATTTCAAGTGTGTAGATTCAAAATTGTCGCGGAGTTTGGTAGAGTTCTCAAAGGTAAAATCGTCAAACTTTGACCCCTTAATCGCCAGATTTCTGGCCAAAAACCGATCACATCGATTTTTCCAAATCTCAGTACCCTGTATATCAAATTTCGAGTCTCTAGACTAAAAATTGACAGAGTTATTGCATAGGGAAATGTACACAAACAGAGACACGTTCATATATATATATATATATATATATATATATATATATATATATATATATATATATATATATATATATATACACATACACGAGGTGTGTTCAATACGTTTGCAGACTTTTTCGTATGACTAATTTTATTGAAAGCAGAACAGCAGGTATAGCACCGAGATTGAGGTACATCGAGCATGAAGAAGTCCTTAAAACATACCGGTAGCATACGCATTGATGAATCATGAAGTCTTACATAGTAAACCAGCTTCTGTAGGACACCAGATCATATAAAATAGCATGAAAGCCTTTTCCAGGTCGAGGAAAAAATATGCACTTATATGGACTTCTCGATATGTTTCTTGTTAAGAATTATGTGGCATGGACACATGAAACTCTATCCCCCTTCGAAGTAATCAAATCCGGCTGTAATGCACTTATTGTACCGTACCAACAACTTCTGGCAGGACCCAATGAAATCCTCTCATATGAGCGTGTCAATGCCATTCGTCACGGCTTTCTTTTTTTTGTCTCAATGTTCTCATAACGACTGCATATAAGGTTCTCCTTGAGCTTAGGGAATAACCAAAAGTCACAGGGGGCAAGTCTGGTCTATACGGAGGGCGAGGGGCTGCCTTGATGCCTATCTTGGTCAAATAGTCTGTGATATTCTCTGAGTACCGTTGGGATAACCTTTGCTTAAATCTTTCACATTTTCAGTTCCTCGCGAATAATTGTTTGTACAGTTCCCAGACTGACATCAAATTGTCAATTATTGTCTCTATAGGTACACGAAGGTCTTATACATGACAGTCTTTATTTGACCAATCATCTTTGGTGTTCTGACTCCTTACTCTTTTTATCCTTCCTATCATTCCTTGCAGACTCCCTACCTTCTTTGAATCTCTCATGCTACTCAAAAACTGATGCTCGATTCATGCAAGATGGTCCAAAAGCAACCTGAATCATTCCTTACGTTTCCGTGGCAATTTGTCGAAGTTTAAAACAGAATTTTATTGCATATCGTTTTTCTAAAATGTTCTCACAGCCAGACTTCAGTTTTGAAATTCACCAGCTGTGTCCATAAGGGCGTATTCCTGCTCTAGGTGTCTATTTCAGCCTGAAATCATTAAAAAAATCGTCAGTTATCTCATAAGATGTATAGCAATAACATACTGAACTTTTTAAGAATCCACGACAATTTTAAACGCCTGCACACAACTCCCCCCCCCAAAAAACAACTGGAAAATTATTGAAGGCCCCTCATATATATATATATATATATATATATATATATATATATATATATATATATATATATATGAAAAGGGTGCGGGATAAAATAATGAAAAAGCTTTGAAAGTTTAAAAGTTTATTTTATTATTTAATTAATTGTAATTCTTATTGAGATGAGTAATTTGTATTATTTATCCATGTATTTCTTATTTTTATTTTTTGGTTCCCGGACCACAACGGGGGACGGATCTGTAAATTCACCCTTGTCCGTTCGTCTGTCCGCACTAATCTCAATAATTACAGCTTGGAATCTTTTGAAATTTTGCACACACATTAAACATGATATGAGTAAAAAAGTAACAGGACGGATTTTCCGGAAAACTCTTGTTGCCTCCCCCCGCCCAATCGAGGGTGCCTTTCGTGTAAAAATGGCTAAAAATGATATTTTTGAGCTTATTAAAAAAATTGATGCCTTGGATTTTTATAAAACTTTCTGAAAAATTGAAACTAACTGATTTCTATATAATTTTGTTTGCCTATACTTCGCGATAACTCTTGGGTGTGTCCAAGGGGTACTTTTAGAGCTCCCGTTTTCGGGACAATTTATCAAATTTGTTCCAAATGTTCTGTGTATATCTAGTTAGTAGTTTTGCATAGTGCTTAACTTAAATGTAAATATGTTAAGGCCTTGGGGATTTGGGGGCCTAAATGGTGGAGTGCAATTTCTTTTTTTTGCCTGGTGCAGAACTCAAATTTACACATATAAAGGCCTAAAACTGCACCGTTTGCTCATTTTTCCTTGGATTTGACATCCACTTAAGGCTAAATGGGGGGATCAAATGCTGAACTTAGTCATTTTATATTTATGACCCTTTCACTATGCACTCGCAAGGAACCACGCATGCTTCATTTGTTTGTTTTTTTTTTCATCAGTTTCCTTTTTGATTGTTTCTACGGCTAAGGATCTACATCTATTCATTGTCTGCTAATAATCATGAATATCATAGGGAAGCTACCTCTTGCTGAAGAGTGACCTGGAACCGTACAGCGCAGAGACGTTCATTTCCATGAGGCACTATAACTATGCGCATACAAGTTATATATACACAGTTTAAGGACAGAATATTCAATTGTTTTGCTTATGAATTGTTGAGTGTGAGAGGAACTGTAAAAAGTAAGTTTGCATATTAGAAAGGTCATTAGTTATTCTTAATGCTAACCTTTCATTATTCTGTCGAGTTGAAAAGTGTGTGATCATTACATCATAAACGGCTAACTTGACGCGTCAGTGCGGATCTGTGCTTTGCATGTGCGTGTCTATGATTTATCGACACGTTGATAGAGTTGTTATTATCAATGGCTATTTTCAATGCCCATCATGCTATGCTCTCGAGGCGAATATTTGCTCAGTATATAAGATATGTTTATAATGAAGAAATGCTGAAAAATTGGAGATGATATTTTTGGAAATGATATATGATGCAATTGTGACACATTTTTCCAGTTAAAATTGGAAAGTTGGCATTTGAGTAATGCACAGAAGATCATAAGTAAGTATGCATTCTTCGTAAGACTTTTCTTCGATATATATATATATATATATATATATATATATATATATATATATATATATATATATATATAGTAAGTTATAAAATGTATATAGCGATTAAGATACACTGAATATTCCGCGTTTCATGCACTCTAGGATTCTTCAGGCTTATGCGCGAATTCTGTCGTTGTTTGTCGTTTTTATATACGCATCTTCTATTGAGATTTTAGTTAGCCAATCAGCTTTCTAGTATCCATCGCGACCTTCGTCCGA
Organism: Euprymna scolopes; assembly: GCF_053919585.1. Classification (NCBI taxonomy): domain Eukaryota; kingdom Metazoa; phylum Mollusca; class Cephalopoda; order Sepiida; family Sepiolidae; genus Euprymna; species Euprymna scolopes. Next base: position 43,575,401 of record NC_136493.1, on the reverse strand, counting down.
GAGTGGATGAAACGCGGAATATTCAGTGTAGATTAATCGCCATATACATTTTATAACTTACTAACTAGCTCTACCTACGTATTGATCACTTTTGAAGTAAATACTTAAAGTTTACGCATAAATCTATACTTTCGTATATTAATTTTATGTGAGTAAATTAAGTAGTTATATACATATATATATATATATACACTCGCGTTTTTTATTCAAAAGTAATGTACTAATGAATTCAACGAGGTTGTTAGATAGTGCTCAATAAAAAGAGCTGATAATACTTGTTTATTGTTATATAAACATGGTCAGATCCTGCTGCTACAAATAGCCACTTGTTTCAATCAAACAACAGATATCTGTTGTTTGATTGGAACAAGTGGCTATTTGTAGCAGCAGGATCTGACCATGTTTATATAACAATAAACAAGTATATATATATATATATATATATATATATATAATAAAGAAATAAAGAAATTTAATTTAATAAATTAGTAAATAATATTAGTAAAATATATTAAGTGAACATAGATAATTGGTGGCAACGTTAAATGATGATTCGATTGAAATGTTTTTAAAATAGAGATACGAAAGTGGTAAATAGAAAAACCTTAAAAAAAAACTTTGAAAGAAGAGATGTAGTTAAAATATTTCCTATAGTGTTCCTTAAAAGGAAAATAAATCCAATATTGTTCATTGTAAAAGTGTTTTTTTTTCAAAACGTCTGATGAAAGGTTGTTCTAGTGAAAATTTTCGAAGGATATAGGGTTTGAATTTGTCCGAATGGTCTTGAAACATTGTAACGAACGCTCAGATACACTATTTGTTGCTATCAATCCATTCTTTGATGTCTTGATTTTGTTAAAACAAGATATATATATATATATATATATATATATATATATATATATATATATATATATATATATGTGTGTATGTATGTGTGTGTGCGTGTAATTATTACAACCTCAGGTGGATTAAATTAATTCATTACAAATTGTTTCAGTATAAAAACTACCTGTCCATATCGTCAGATTATTCAAGTTAAAGAAAAATTGTTTTTTTTTGTTATTAGCTTGAATCATCTGACGATATGAACGGATACTTTTTATCAAGTCTATTGAAACAATTTGTAACGAATTAAGTTAACACGCTTGAGTTTGAAATAATTAAAAACTTATTTGGCTCTACTAACGTATTGAGCACTTTTGGTCTCTCGAGAAAAGAAGTGCGGACCTGTCGATTCATCCTTGTCCGTTCGTCTGTCTGTCTGTCTGCACTTTTCTCTATAACCATTCCTTGGAATTTTTTGTAAATTTTGCACAAACATTAAACATGATATGAGTAAAAAAAAGTAACAGAACGGATTTTCCGAGAAAACTCCGGATGCCCCCGCCCCAGGTGTTTTTTTTTTCGGAGTAAAATGGCTAAAACCGACACTTTTGTGCTTATTAAAAAAAATTGATGCCTTGGATTTTATAAAACTTTTTGAAAAGTTGTAACTAAGTGATTTCTATATAATTTTGTTTGTATATACTGTGCGATAACAATAGGGACTTATTTAGGGCCAATAAAAACACTCAATATTTGGGACTATTTTACCATATTTGTGTAAAATTTTCTGTGTATGTATATTTAGCAGTTTTGCACGGTGTTGAACTCAAATGTAAATATGTTAAGGCCTTAGGGACTTTTGGGGCTAAATGGTGTGTGTGTGTGTGTGTGTGTGTGCAAATGATGGATTTAGTCATTTCTATTTTTTTGCATAGTGCAGAACTCAAATTTACATATGTTAAGGCATATAACTGCACCGTCTGTTAATATTCACCAGGATTTGACGTCCACTGGGGACTTTTGGGGCTAAATGGGGGGGGGGAGCAAAACCTGAACTTAGTAATTTTTTGTACATCGTTCAATACGCACTCACGAGGAACCATGCATGCTTCACTTGTTTCACCTGACTTTCCTTTTAGATTATACGGTTTAGGAGCTTCATCTATACTTTGTATGCTAATAATCTGGAATATCATAGGGAAGCTACACCTTCATAAAGAGTGACCTGGAACTGTGCGAGGCATAGGCGTTCATCCCACTGAGGTATTATAAATACGTGCATATTTATGAAGGTCATTAATTATTCTAAATGCTAACCTTTCATTATTCTGTCGAGCTGACAGGTACGTTGCCGTTGCTTCATAAACGGCTAACCTTACTGACAATCGTGCACCTGTGCTTCGCATATGTGTCTTTATGAATTATCGACACGTTCATAGAGTTGTTAATATCAACGGCTACTTGCAATGCCCCATCATGCCATGCTCTCGATGCGAATATTTGTTCAGCATAAAAGATCTATGTTTATAATGATGGAATGCTGAAAAATTGGATCTGATGGTTTTGAAGATATATGATGCAATTGTGGGACCATGTTTCCTGCTAAAATTGTAAATATGTATTCTTCCTTAGCCTTTTCTACAATATATATATATATATATATATATATATATATATATATATATATATATATATATATGAACAAATGATTAATAAAATATGTTAAAAGACATCTTGAAAAAGAGTTAAATACATATTTAATTTTAAAAAAAGGAAGCACAAGGTAAGTGGATAGTCCTTAATCCGCGGAGTTTCGAAGAAATACTCTCCTTCTCATCAGAGGGCAGGAATTAGCAAAATGCAGGATCGGATTTTGCATATAAAAGTATTTAATGAAACTACAAGTAAGTCAAAGATCTTACTTGGTTAAAAAAGGGTGAGGTAAGGGGAACAGGAGGCAAAAGAAAAATAATAAAAAGATTCCACATGAATGGATAGTCCGGCGAAGGGTAAAACTCCAAAAATGGTAAAATCCAAAACGGTCGAATTTAAAATTTCAATCACTGGGTAAATTCCAAATGGTCCAAAATCATCCAAAAGGCAGAGTTCCTTGGAAAAAAGTGCAAATGGAATGAATTCCAATCATTAAAAGAAACTCTTTAATATTTATAATATATTTTAAGTTTACCATTTTGATTACCTTAGTAAACGTATTGTAACTTTTATATATATATATATATATATATATATATATATATATATATATATATATATATATATATATATATAACTCAAATGACCTTGTAACGAGTAATGTAACCCACTTTCCGGTTTACGACATCCAGTTGCGCATGCGCGCATGAACATTAACCCATAACAACGTAAACAAATAAACACAAATTGCTTCTTTTGCAGATGTTGACCTGCGCACTGAAATATTAACGTTATTATTTCGAAATTATTATTTAACATGGGAAGAGTGTGGTGTTTTGCAACTATTCTTTATTACAATTATACTGTCGCTATTTTCTTACAACTAAACAACTTTAACCCGTTGACAAACATTAGAACAATTGTACAAGACTACTACTACTCTCTATCCGTCCCTTTTCCTTCCTTCTTTTATTTTTTGTTTACATTTCTAGATACAAAATAGTTGTGTGAGAACGGTGAATTTGTTGACACATTTACTAATCTGTTTCAATATTAGTTTTATTTTATTTTATTTAGGTTTTATTTTTTATTTCAGGTTTTATTAATTATTTTTCTTTTAGAGTTTAAGTTTCTATAACTTGGTTGAAGGATTCTAATATGGGTTTTTCATTCTTATATTTCTCATCGATAGGTTCAGGTGCGTTTTTGCTGCTAAATGACTTTCGTCGGCGTTCGATTCGTAGGAAAATCATGTTTAATTTCGATTTTTGAGCGATTATTCGGAAAAATAGGTAACTTTACACGAATAGGGAGGATTTATTTTTCCATGTTTGAGTGATCCGTCCGTGATTTTTACTTTTAATATACTTTCATAGAAATGTTTCTGTTATATAAAAAAAAAAAAACCTATTTTCTTTACGTCACAAGTGTCACGCTCATACATGAATTCCATAGCAACGGGTCACGGGTAGTCCAGTATAAATATATATATATATATATATATATATATATATAGATATATCTATATATATATATATATATAATGTGTGTGTGTGTGTGTGTGTGTGTGCATGTTTGTGTGTTTGTAATTATTACAACCTCAAATATATTAGCTTAATTCATTTCAACACCTGGAAGGTTCGTATATAGGCACTTGGTGTTGGAGAAGGAAATCTTGTGGTAAAAGTCTACGTTGGAAATTGGAGATTTGAGTTTAAGCTTTTTACAAATGTGTTTTTTTACTGTTCATAGTGAGGTCGGCAAGTTTGTGGAACAGGTCAACAGAGTTGCTTAAAGCAAGGTAAAAAGGGAATATAAGAAAAAAGAGTGAAAGAGAGAAATATTTTTTTTACTAATAAGGAAGGAAAATCCGTAGCAGTTCCAAATATAGAATAAAGAAATCCAATCTCGACATATTATTTGGTCTTCCTTAAATGCAAAAACTATTAAATATCAACTAAAAAAAACCCGTGCAAATCCCACAGTAGCGGAAAATTGTTTTTATAACACATAATACATTAAATGAATATGAAGTAAACGAACAAAAACAAAAAACGACACATTTTTTTTAGTAAATTCTTTTTGAAAATTTAAAAGCTAAAATAATTAATTTTTAAAAATACATTTTTTTTAATGAAAATCCAACACACAACACATTTTTATTATTTTTTTCTGAATACTTTTAAATATAAATTATAAAGGAGCAGATGTCAATTCACTTGCATTTTTTTTTTTAAATTTTAAAAAAGATCCATAGTAAAAGTAAAAGACTTACGATCTCATATCAACATGACTTATAAAATAAAATAGCCAATGTGAAACCGTGTTGAATAGTATTCTGGGCAACGCCGGAATTATTGCTAGTTGTGTACACACGCATATGGAGTTGGATGCACACACGCAAATATTGTGGAAATCTTCAAACCAAGAAATGTCGTCAAAAATCATAACAATTGAAAGAATGCAGAAGCTTTGAAATGAACATTCTTCAACTGAAAAGTTTTGAAAACAGTCATATTGAAAATTAGCCTTGGGCGAATTTAATAAGGGACAGTAAATGCGGCATCTAAAATTTTTGTAAATAAAAACAAATTCCAGCCAAGGAAGAAGTCGGTTAGAGAGAAGGACATCAAGACGAACAGTTGTCATTTTGTGACACCAAGAACACTCCACCACGACCCATCTCTCTTCCTCTGTCTCTCCATAGTACATTGAGAAAGAATTGAACAGAAAATAAATTGTCGTTCATTTTTATAAACTTATGTCAAGTGTTTTTTTTTTTTTGTGAAGCAACTAATTGTCTTATATACATTCGTCAAGAACTTGAAACTCTAACAGATTAAATAGATGACACAGTTAAAAACTAAACTATATCATAACGTAACAACCGTAAAGAGAGTTATGTTTTTTGTTTTTAAAATTTTTGGAAAGAAACTGGTTTTAATGATTTTTAACTGATAAAGAGCGATTATAAAGAAAGATAATTCGTTTCTCATTAATTTATGTTTGCGATAATGATGTTGTTTCGTGATACCGGACGTAGGGACAAGTAAATTAATATTTAGATCGTTGACCACATGAAAAATTAAAATCAGTTCTTACTATTGACCAATGTGAATATCTTTATTGTCATCTCCAAGTTTAGACTGTCAATAATTCTCGTCTCATTAACATTTATCGTCGAATGGCTCCTGGCCTTGAGTAACTGAGCGAACGCGAGTACACAAATGCATGCGAAATGACGTCACCGGTAAAGAAGAAAAAAACATTATGAAAAGAGAAAGAGAACGATCACCTTAGAGACCTGGAGAATGGGAACGAGATAACGTTCGAGATCACGTGAACGACGTCATTGCTGTAACAATGAGGAAATAAATGTCGTTGTTACGAAGAAAAAGCGAGTTGAATTTCTTTCTGATTCTTTGTCTCTTTTTCGGTGTAAGCTGAGATTAGAACATTTTGGTTCCCGGAAAAAGTTACACTTATATAATGGTGATTCATATACTATATATATATATATATATATATATATATATATATATATATATATATATATATATATATATATATATATATTAGTCAGTTTACTTTATTTTTCTTTTCTGTATACTGGGACAGTAGTCACTTTAATCCAGAAGCTCGCTTGATATATGACAAAAAAAAAAAAAAAAAAAAGAGAGAGAGGAAAAAAACATGCAAGTTAGAGAAGATGTTCGGGTTTCTTTTTTTGCCTTGACGTATATTGATGTAAAAATAAAGTGCCCGTTCTTATAGGTAATTGTACCGGGTACATTACCACACACGTGTCGTTCAGTAATGGTTGCACCTTTACATTCAGCTGGGTCTCGTGTTAAATCCAGTCCTTGTAGAAGAGCGAGACGTAAAAGCAAGAAGGAATATGTTTACACACATCGCATGTCGTCCTCTCTCTTTTTTTTTTTTTTAGGTTTGCCTCGCCAATTTTTGATAGAGATTGAAATAAGCAGAGGTTGTTCTCATTCCCCGCTGTACTTCGTTTCAATCAATGCTATGGTTAAAAAAAGGCGGAAGATGTTTATGGACTTTTCTCACGTCACGGGTAGAAAAAAGAACGGACGAATTTTACACTCGTCCACGAGTTTCAATAAGAGGTTCTGTCAGTCGTCCAGCGTACCTGTCAAGGTCAATATAGAAATAAGATTTTCCGATACACGTCCATAAGTCCACCCCCCACCTGATTAAGGGGGAAAAAATAACAAAACAGAAATAAAGAATAATCTATGTCGTGTATGTTACCCATGATGGCAAAAAATATCGTACACCAAAAATCAAGTAAATTTATCAAGTGTTTTTATTTTAAAAAAAGAATATCAAAGTTATGGTTTAATGACTATCTCTCGACATTATTTTGCAGAACAAGAAAATAATTCTAAGTAATCAAAACTTGTGAAATTTTAAGAAACCATTCTTTATTTAAGGAAGGGTAGTGATAAAACTAAAATGCATCACTGGTTAACCCCCTCCCCTTGAGGCACTCCTCAAAAATAGGGTTGGAAATTTAACTTGTACATAATTGTAATACCTGTGAATTCTTATTAATCGTTAAAAAATACATTCGGTAATGGTACATAAAACCAGACCCTAAGTTTCAAACATGGCGGCTAGTCTGCCAATTGAGATATGGAAGCACAAATTGGATACAATACTTCCGCTATTCTTTAAAACTAATTAATTTTGGTCAAAATATTAAGATATTTTTCTTAATTTTTTTTTATAACGTTTTCTTTTTTAATGTACTATATTTACCATATCCTTTACGTAAACCTGCGCAGTTTATTATGATAGTCTCCGGTTAAAAAAAACAAACAAAACATATTCATAGTTAACTATATCTCACGTTTTTATTTTTTACCCTCCTTATAATAAAAATATATAAAAATACAAAGACATTCTTAATTGATTTTGCGTTTAATAGTCGCATATCTTTTTCAAATAACTATGTTTATTTTGTCAAACTCTTTATATATTTCTATGCGATTAAAAACGCAAAATCAATTGATAAAGAAAGTTTACGTATTTTTTATATATTTTTATTATAAGGGAGTAAAAAATTAAACGTAAAATATAGTTTACTTTAAAAATGGTATTTTGGTAATCGGCGACGATCGTAATAGTCTGCACAGGTTTAAATAAAGAATAAACGTTTTTGAAAAAAAAAAAAAAAAGCATAAATATGTTAGAAAAAATATATTTAAAAAATCTTGATATTTTGCCCAAATATATAAGTAAGCGGGAGTATTATATCCATTTTGAGCTTCCATACCTCAATAGAGAGACCTGCCGCCATGCTTGAAACACAAAATAAATCAACTTGAACAAGAACTCGTTTTCTCATTTGTCTTTTACGATTAATGTTGCCATAAAATAATAGACTTGAACTGGCGTTGTGTTATTCCCAGTCCATAAACAGCTTCTGACAGATGAAAATGTCGTCATTCAAGCACATACTGGACAACTTAAATGTACGCTTATTGGATATTGGAGTGTTAGAATCACGCAAGAATAGGATCATTTTATGTTGCAACAGGATTAACGAATAAGGATGTTTTCATCAGAAGTTAAAATTTGAAAATTTAAGGTGAGGTGTTCAGAAAGTTGTGTAATGAGCAATAACGTCAAAAATTTTCTTCTCTTTAATATCAAATGTCGAATTAGACGGCCATATTTCTAGCTCTTCTAGCGACTACTGCAAATTATGGGCGAAAAGCAATAGAAGCTGTTCAGTTGTATAAGTTAATTTGTGACATGTTTCAGGATTAAAACTTGGAGTAGAATTTTTTATCCGAGAGCCTTGTAGTTATTTGTTTCTATATTACGCTCTTTAAATGGCTTACATTTTGGCTAAAACTTTTGTACTCCAGGGGATTGAACGTTGGTGGTGGGATTTCTTTCCAGTTTTATTGGTCTTTCCTTGTCTTCTTTATTATTACTTTATCTATTATCCTATAAATTTGTTTTTTTTTTTGTGCATTGATATTAATATAAAAAAAACCATTTCATTTTAAAAAGAACATACAACTTTTTTGGGGTTGTTGTATTTGAATTCACTAGCTAAAGATCTAGATAATTTGTTTATTTTTTTTTTAAGACATCCGTCTAGTTTTTTTTCGGTTTTCTTATAGGATGATCATTTTTAGTTAACTATTACCTATAATTATATTCATGCAGATAATCTACAATATTTATACCTGCGTAATATATGCGTAAAAAGGTAATAGTAAACAAAAAAAAAACCCTTTCCATATATATTTATATATACGTATATATTAAAAAAAAATGCCTACCAAACTTCTCTTAGAGATTTTTATCAACAGACATAAAATTTAATATACAGAGTATTCGAATCAATGCGAAACTTTATATTTTAGTTTTAGCCCGGGTAACTAGGTACAGATATTGGAAAATTAAAAAAAAAAGAAGAAATTTGCCAGATGCATGCATAAAGTAGTAGTTATTGGTTCATGTTTTAATTTTTAGCCTTGCAGCAAACATGTCTTCATCGCTTAGTCATTAACGACAGAGGAAAAAAATAAATCGTAAGCTAAATGTTTTGGTTTGGATTCTCGGTGGTGGCGCACAAATAATTTTTTAAAAACTTTTGCAATCATTATTATATATTAGGACCAATATAATATAATAATAAATACGAAATTTGCATTAATCAAAACATCATATTAATCAAAACATCATATTAATCCAGATATCATATTAATCAAAACATCATATTAATCACGATATCATATTAATCACAATATCATATGAATCAAAACATCATATATATCAACACATCATCTTAATCAAAATATCATATTAATCAAAACATCATATTAATCAACACATCATATTAATCAAGATATCATATTAATCAAAACATCATATTAATCAAAACATCATATTAATCAACACATCATATTAATCAAGATATCATATTAATCAAAACATCATATTAATCAAAACATCATATTAATCAACACATCATATTAATCAAAATATCATACTAATCAAAACATCATATTAATCAAGATATCATATTAATCAAAACATCATATTAATCAACACATCATATTAATAAAAATATCATACTAATCAAAACATCATATTAATCAAAACATCATATTAATCAAGATATCATATTAATCAAGATATCATATTAATCAAAACATCATATTAATCAAAACATCATATTAGTCACGATATCATATTAATCAAGATATAATATTAATCAAGATATCATATTAATCAAGATATCATATTAATCAAAACATCATATTAATCAAAACATCATATTAATCAAGATATCATATTAATAAAGATATCATATTAATCAAGATATCATATTAATCAAAACATCATATTAATCAAAACATCATATTAATCAAGATATCATATTAATAAAGATATCATATTAATCAAGATATCATATTAATCAAAACATCATATTAATCAAAACATCATATTAATCACGATATCATATTAATCAAGATATCATATTAATCAAGATATCATATTAATCAAGATATCATATTAATCAAGATATCATATTAATCAAAACATCATATTAATCAAGACATCATATTAATCACGATATAATATTAATCAAGATATGATATTAATCAAGATATCATATTAATCAAAACATCATATTAATCAAAACATCATATTAATCACGATATCATATTAATCAAGATATCATATTAATCAAGATATCATATTAATCAAGATATCATATTAATCAAAACATCATATTAATCAAAACATCATATTAATCAAAACATCATATTAATCAAGATATCATATTAATCAAGATATCATATTAATCAAGATATCATATTAATCAAGATATCATATTAATCAAGATATCATATTAATCAAGATATCATATTAATCAAAACATCATATTAATCAAAACATTGTATTAATCAAGATATCATATTAATCAAGATATCATATTAATTAAGATATCATATTAATCAAGATACTATATTAATCAAAACATCATATTAATCAAGATATCATATTAATCAAGATATCATATTAATCAAAACATCATATTAATCAAGATATCATATTACTCAAGATATCATATTAATCAAAACATCATATTAATCAAAACATCATATTAATCAAGATATCATATTAATCAAGGTATCATATTAATCAAAACATCATATTAATCAAGATATCATATTAATCAAGATATCATATTAATCAAAACATCATATTGATCAAAACATCATATTAATCAAGATATCATATTAATCAAGATATCATATTAATCAAGATATCATATTAATCAAAACATCATATTAATCAAAACATCATATTAATCAGGATATCATATTAATCAAGATATCATATTAATCAAGACATCATATTAATCAAGATATCATATTAATCAAGATATCATATTAATCAAAACATCATATTAATCAAGATATCATATTAATCAAGATATCATATTAATCAAGATATCATATTAATCAAGATATCATATTAATCAAAACATCATATTAATCAAAACATCATATTAATCACGATATCATATTAATCAAGATATCATATTAATCAAAACATCATATTAATCAAGATATCATATTAATCAAGATATCATATTAATCAAAACATCATATTGATCAAAACATCATATTAATCAAGATATCATATCAATCAAGATATCATATTAATCAAGATATCATATTAATCAAGATATCATATTAATCAAAACATCATATTAATCAAAACATCATATTAATCAGGATATCATATTAATCAAGATATCATATTAATCAAGACATCATATTAATCAAGATATCATATTAATCAAGATATCATATTAATCAAAACATCATATTAATCAAGATATCATATTAATCAAGATATTATATTAATCAAGATATCATATTAATCAAGATATCATATTAATCAAAACATCATATTAATCAAAACATCATATTAATCAAGATATCATATTAATCAAGATATCATATTAATCAAGATATCATATTAATCAAGATATCATATTAATCAAAACATCATATTAATCAAAACATCATATTAATCAAGATATCATATTAATCAAGATATCATATTAATCAAGATATCATATTAATCAAGATATCATATTAATCAAAACATCATATTAATCAGAACATTATATTAATCAAGATATCATATTAATCAAGATATCATATTAATCAAGATATCATATTAATCAAGATATCATATTAATCAAAACATCATATTAATCAAAACATCATATTAATCAAAACATCATATTAATCAAAACATCATATTAATCACGATATCATATTAATCAGGATATCATATTAATCAAGATATCATATTGATCAAAACATCATATATATCAAGATATCATATTAATCAAGATATCATATTAATCAAGATATCATATTAATCAAAACATCATATTAATCAAAACATCATATTAATCAAAACATCATATTAATCAAAACATCATATTAATCAAAACATCATATTAATCAAAACATCATATTAATCAAGATATCATATTAATCAAGATATCATATTAATCAAGATATCATATTAATCAAAACATCATATTAATCAAAACATCATATTAATCAAAACATCATATTAATCAAAACATCATATTAATCAAAACATCATATTAATCAAAACATCATTTTTAAAGCGTAATTAAGATCGTGCAATGCCGGCGCCCTGCTAGCTATTAATATTTTTTCTTTTAATCAAATGGCTTTATATTTTATCTGGAGTGATTTCTATATAAGAACGAAAAATATGTTACTACATTTATAAAAAAAATGAATGAACTTGGTATTTCATTTGCTAAAGCGTTAGTGATAATCAGCAGCATAAGACAAAGAGAAAGCCAACGACTCTTACCACTGGGAAGGCTACCGCATTTTAACAACAACAAAAATGGCTATTACGACGAGACGACCTTACAGTTAGATGGCACAATGAAATGCTCGTGGCTTAGGTGACAAATTGTCGATAAAATGAACTGCTGAAGGTAAATGAACTGCTAGAAAAATCAAGCCATGCCGGCAAGACATGGAGGAGCAGCATTGGGCGGATCAATTAATGCAGAGCAGGATCCAAGAACGAGCGTGAATAAGTCTTTCAATTTTTTTTATCTTGTTAATAAGCAGCAGCAGCAATAATAATAATAATAATAATAATAATAATAATAATAATAATAATAATGATAATAATAACAACAACAACTTTCAGAACCCGTGGAAATTCAACGGCTGTTGAACATGTAATAAATAAAATGAATACGAAATAAAATAAAATAACGACAAATTGAAAACAATCGTTTAGCAAATTCTTTTGTTTTTAAACCCTTTAAAGCTTAAAAGAATTGATTTTTAAAAATAGCTTTGCTTTCAATGAAAATTTAACGCACATTTTTTTTCTAAATGTTGTTTTTATATAAATTATAAAGGAACAGATGCCAATCCACACGCACATTTTTAAAAGCATTTCTTTTTAAAGAAATTATAACAAGAAAACCTTAAAGTATCCTCTTAACATTACTTTTTTTTAAATTATAAAATAAAACAGTTAATTTGAAACCGTAAACAGACAGGCATGTTTTTGCTTTAAAACTTTGAAGAGGAAATGGTTTTAATGATTTTTAACTGATAAAGAGCGATTATAAAGGGATGTGATTCGTTTCTCATGAATGAATGTTTGAGATTATGGTGTGTTTTTTTTGTGTCACTGAATGTACAGACAAGTAAATTAATATTTAAATAATAATAATGTGTCTGCACAAATAATTAACAAGAACACGGAAAGTAAAGGTATACAATAATATATTAGGAAGAAAAGTTATATTATTATTTACATGTCTTCAGATATACTTCAGTTGGAGATATTCCGGCAGGTGGCGTGTTGCATGTCTTACTGGAGGCAGCATAGACGTCTTGCCTATTGGCGGTCGTTGCCGAACTGCCCCAGTATTGGTGATTGATACCTTTATATATCTCACTCACCCGCCTATGTTAATTAGTGGGCGTATCCACAGCAACAACAACAACAAATAATAATAATAATAATAATAATAATAATAACAACAACAACTGTCATCGTCAACAACAACATCACTAGGTTGAGATAAAAAAAGCCATGGAATAATGGCATCATTTCAAGACTTTTTTCTAATATTACATGATGTAATAGATATGAATACACCCGGGTTCTACCATCGCAAATATACAACTGAAAGGTGTAATCTTTAAATACGGACGGGCAGAGCAGCCTAAAAGAGACGTGGAAAGATACTGCAAAAGTGCAAAGCTTAAGCGCATTACCAGCTTCGAACCTGAACGACCATTTATTAATGCAACTTACAAGATACTATTACTTAAATGTCGATAGCCTAGACCACTCAGCGTATTCAAACTAATATATACCTTTCAGGAACATATCGCTACATCTTCATTCCAGCTCGAAATAATCTCTCTCTATATAAATAAAATGAACTCATTTTTTCCCGTCCGATTTTGACATTAATAGGATTAAAAATCAAGATATTTCATGCAAATATAATATGCACAAACGACAGAACAATATCTGAGGTGTGTTATAGGCTTATTATTTCTCAAATTCCTCGATAATCTTAAATTTCTATACTTTTTCTGCTGAGAAGTCACGGCCAAAATCGGTTAAGATCAATGGAAGTGGTAAAATATTTTCTCTCTAATAAATTCCTCCTCCCCCTGCCACCACTTACCACCGTTTGGGGATCGTTCACAAGGAACAGTTGAGAAGAGAACACCGGTTTGGCTTCGTAGTTCTTTCATGTGAAGTTATTTAAAATCACTAAACTAAGCTGCAGTGCTCTGTGGCATAGTGGTTAGCGTGCTGGACAATTCACATTATATTTTCACGTTCGCGCCGACCTACCGTAGTTGTTTTTTTTTTCCTAAACAACTGGAATGGACTTTTCTTGGTGGCTGAACTGTTAACGTTGCAGATGTTTGTTTTTTGTTTTTTTTTTCACACTTTATTTTCCTACTTTTACTCATGACTCCGGGTTTGATCCTTTCTACTTACCTACCATAACATTTTTTAAAACTCCCCCCCGTCCCGGAAACAAACACTCGGGCAACGCCGGGTACCCCCGCTAGTAAATAATATAATAAAAAAAATATTTAAAGGGTAATATAATTGCTATATATCTGCTTATTGTCGCGAATTATCGTCGCGGGTGCACACACGTTTTGCACCCGTATATCATCAATTGTAATTCAGGTTGCGAGCCTGTCTCTGCTTTATCATTATTTTCATGGCAAGTGCTCGTCTGAGCCCCAATCTATGGTCCCCCTTCGCCAAACTTTGACGAGAAACACTCGTCTAGCTGAAAACTATCAATACTTTCCCCCACTCTTTATTTGTGCCCAAACCTAATCGTAGATTCCATGAACAAAGATTCTTTCTTAGAACTGCACACCTGTGGAACTTTCCTCCTTTTACCTGCTTTCCAGATGACTATAATATGGTCGTTTTCAAACAAGTTCTTAATGAGCCGTTGCCCTAAAGTAATCCAATTTACCAAATTTCCACTACTAACAATTATTATGACATTGTTCCATTGACCACTGTACGCTTATTAACCTTTATCCTCGAGTGGCCTCTGGGCCTTGATAAGTGGCGACTCCTTTGTAAAAAAAACGGTTTATAAAAGCTGTTGAAAAAATGTGTTGACCGAGAACCACGTCAACACCGTTTTTTTTTTCTTAAATAGTTTTATTCATGAGCGAACAAGGATAAAAACAAAAGCAGAGAGACCGTCATTTTAACTTGGGGTAAAAATAAGCATCAGAGCATTGGTGGTGAAAGAAAAGAAACTAATATATAAAAGCATTACAAATAACATCCACGTTATTTCCCCATTGCACCATGTGCTAAGTTGGAAGACAGAGCGCGAGAGAGAGAAAGAGATAGAAAAAAAAGAGAGAAAATGAGAGAACGAGAGAGATTCAGAAAGAATAGATAAGACGGAAAAGAGACGCCATTTACATATTTAGATGTTTAGCCACTTTTGTCATCCTCACTCACCATCCGGTTAAGAATTCTTATCCTCGTCCCCCCAAAATCAGATCCTGGATATAACCTTAAACCATATCCGATGGTGAGGCTCCAGCTTGCGGGCTTCGGTGAGTTTGGAGACACCCTTTAATTGTCATTGCTCTCAGGTCCATTCTGCCCCGGAGTGTTAGTACCTGTTATGTTCCGAACTATGGGTAAATGGAAACCGAATTATATATATATATATATATATATAGTCATCCACATACAGTACTGTTTCATAGCTCATCAGTGCGGCTAGACAGGCAACTACCTCACGCCAGGATTGAAACCCGACCGTCTGTACGACAGTCAAGGCTCCTAACCACTACGCAATCGGCGGACGCTATATATATATATATATATATATATATATATATATATATAGCCGCACTGAGGAGCTATGAAACAGCGAAACAGTATTGTATGTGGATGACTATATATATATATTCTATTAAGTGATTTTTTTTCAAAATCACCAGATTCGGTCTTAAATAGCCTGAAAATGGTTGATATGCCGTAAAACAACCAACCAACCCCATGTTATATTTTGTTATTATTATTCTTGTTAAAAGTGAGTCTTATTAAGTATGATGTTGTTGAGACTTAGAGAGTCTTATTAAGAGAGAGTCTTATTAAGGTGATGTTGCGTTCTTTGTTCGTGTTATGAAGAGATTCATATATATAAAATGTTCATACTAAGAAGTGTTAGTGAGGAGGTAGTGTTGAGACAGTCTTAGTGTTCACATTGTAGATATGAGATGTCGAGACATTGTGTATGTGAAGATATTTGAAAACACATGATATATAAGACATATAATGACAATTTCACTTTACCTTTTGGTAGAATTACAACGCAAAGATGACGTTTATAAAAACACATGATGGGTTTATTTCTTCTTCGACCGGTCGTGGTTTTCTTAGTCAAGAATTCAAAGTTTTACATTCTATGTTTCAAAGGTGACCGTCTCGCTTCCAGACGTTCGACTGTCCATGTCTGGACTCCAGACTGTCGTCTCTCGTCCTCAGACTCTCTCTCAGACTCTCCCCCAGTTTCTCTCTGCTTAACTCTAAGTTTCTAACTATATCGAGAACTTCCCATTTTCCATGACGTCATACACATGTTAAAACATGTGTCTTCTTTCACGTGTTCTGGAAAAGCGTGTCCAAAACATTTTCCTTTGTTTACAAAAGGAATTTTAACCTATATTTCCAGTAACCTATATTTCCAATATATTAAAAACATGTTTATTAAATTATCTTATAGTTGCATTCTTCCATTGAATTCCATAACAGAATTGACAATGCACATTCTTTTCTTAAAACTATTTAATCTCTAAGCTAAACAATGGTTTGTTTTTTATATTCCATTTGCTAATTCTCTCTCGTAATCTATTTCTAAGCCTAAATTACGAGGTTCGAATTTCGTCTATTCTATTTCATTTTCATTTTAGTTAGTTTATTGCTAATTGTCTGCGACGCCCTTACAACCGAATGCCGACGTTGCTGTCCCTGGTAAATTTTGCAGGTCAGAGTGCACCGCGTTTGGGGTGCTGACTTCTGAATCCCGCTTTCCAACCCTCGTTTCTATGTTCTTGCAGCGAGAGAGAACTAAATACCGACCCGTGTCATGCATCTCTTTTAGTCGATGCGAAGGAAGCTGAGGTAGCGGGCTGCTTTTTCTAGGCGGAAGTCACAGGATTTTCGACATCAGCTTCAAAGTGGAAGAAAAGGCTACTCCTTCGCTAACAATCACAGTCATGATCATAATTCTCCTACCCTTCATCCTCCTCCTCATCAGCATTCTTCTTCTTCTCCTCCTCATCATCATCATAATTTCCCCCTATTCTTTGATTCTCCTGCTTATGATCATACTCGGCAATTTCGTTATCATCGTCATCATAAAGTTGGGATTAAAAAAAAATGCAACAGCATACAGAATGAAGCCTATGGCGTAATTCCAATACTTTTCTTCCTGATCAAAAGAAATCGAGTAAAAAAGAGCAATCTGAAGAGACGAATAAAATCTGAAAAAAAAAAGAAAAGTTTGAAATCAAATAATTCTATTCCAAAAACGCCAATTATGACACAAGCTGTAATAAAATCTTCCATTTTTTTTTACATTGCTTTCATGATTTTTACTGCTTATTTTTTTTCGTTTTTTTTAAATGAATCTTCTCTTTGACGTTTCCGAATGCTTGAGATGAGGATTGTTTATTCGTATTATTTGGATTCACCGGACTACTGTTATCATCTTGAGTGTGATTTTCACAACGTTTCGGTCGATGTAACCTTCGACCTTCTTCAGGTGTATCTTGTCGAATTCGAGAATGTTTCTGTAAAATTCAAGAATTTGGTCAGAATTTCGAGCCGAACCTTTCCTTTTTTTTACATCACGGTGGTAGCGTGCTCTTGTTTCATCAGCCATAACTTAATAGAGGTGCCAAGTAATTCGCAGTTGTATTTTTCGGTCGCCCATCCGGACCTGTGCGGCAGTGGTTAGAGTGCTTAGAAAAATCAATTGTAAATAGTGATATTTTCCTGAAAGTGGGCGACCAAAAAATACATTTGCGAATTACTTAGGACCTTTATCCAGTCATGATTGACGGAACAAGAGCATGCTACCCCGTGAAGTAAATAAAGGTTCCGCTCAAAATTCCGTCCAAAGTCCCGATTTGCACTGAAACCTTCTCGAGTTCGACAAGATACACCTGAAGAAGGTCGTGGGTTACACCGACCGAAACGTTGTGAAAAATCAAACTCAAGGTGAGAACAGTAGTGTGATGAATCCAACTAATAAAAAAAATTATTTTTTTTATATTTTTGATTGTACTTTCTTCTTTACGACATAATTTAGATTTCTCCTTTTTTTTATAGAAAATGTCCCAGACAAAATATGCAACTACTTGTTAAAAAGTTCGATGGATTTCGATCCAGAATTAAGCAATTATACTTTTATCAAAGACAATGCTCATGGAATACGAGAACTAAACGACAAAACTATGAAAAGTGAGAGTTACCTGGCTGCCAAAAATAAACCAAGAGCTCCTTTTCTATCTTTTGTATTACTAGCAGACCGGCCGGCGTTGCCCGATCGCAAAATACGCATAAATGTTATATTTTAATTAATACAGAAACTGACGCACTTCTTGTAAGTAAAAGAAAAAAAAGACTTGAGCTGAGATCGAACCCAAACCGTAAATAAATTAAGTCAAGAGCAGTAACCATTACGCCAGTTCGACACGACATTTATAAAGCGATTTTAAAAAAAAATCTTATTCTTAATATGAAGAAACTGTCATGTTTCTCGACCACGCATGCACAGTCGTGAAACAGTTGACAAATGGATAAACGAATTAATTTTTATTTTATTATTTTGCTTTTTTATATTTTGCTTTTATTTTATATTTTGCTCTTATTTTATATTTTGCTTTTATTTTATATTTTTATTTTATATTTTTATTTTATTTCATATTTTATTTTATGTTATATTTTTATTTAATATTTTTCTTTTATTTAATATTTTTCTTTTAATTTATATTTTTCTTTTCTTTTTTTGTTATTCTATCAGATACGTTTCATATTTGTTTTTGTTCATCTCATTTAAAAAAAAAATATTTTCTCTATTCTTATTGATTTTTGTCCGTTTATATAATTTTCTTTTCTTTTAATTACTATTTTCTTTTTTTTATTGAATGACTTTAACTTTCTTACAACTCTTCTCACTTTTTGTTCATTCATCCGCCTTCTTATACGTTTTCTCATCTTTATGAGCATTTATACATTTTATTTTCATTGTTTTTTACAAGGGGGTCACCGAAGGTCACTCAAGGATAAAAGTTAATAGGTCAATGACTATATAATGGAAACTGAGACAGCGTTGTAATCATTAGTAAACTCATCAATCATCATGATGATGATGATCATCAATCATGATGATGATGATGATGATGATCAATCTAGGATGAAAAAAAAATAAAACAGTATGCAGGATGAACCTATTGCGTAATTCCAATACTTTTCTTCCAGATCAAAAGAAATCGAATCAAAACAGAGCAATCTGAATAGACGAACAAAATCTTAAAAAAAAAAATTTAAATCAAATAATTCTATCAAAATAATTTGAGCATAATTGATTATTTAAGGAGACAGGTCAACAAGGTCTTGTTTACATTGAACTTGAAGACAATCATATTGTAGTCAGGCAGAAAGCATCCCAGCGGAAAAGAGTTCCACAGGCGGGCAGTTCTAAGGAAAAAAAAGCCTTGCTGATGAAATCTGCATTTAAATTAAGGCACAAATGGATAGTGGGATATTGTTGACAGTGGTTATAGCTAAGCGAGTGTTTTTCGTGAAGGTTTGGTATGGGAGCACCATATATATAAGTTCACACGAGCACTTGCCATGAAAATAACGATAGAGTAGAGACAGGCTCGTAACGCCTCTTCTGTGGGAAAGAGGCTCCAGGGAAAAGAAGGCATCCCCACTAGATTTCGTAGTCGGTTTTGAACTATCTGCAATATAGGTACCTCTGAGTAGCTCCCACCCAGTTATGGCTACAGTACTCGATTCTATTCTTATACAAGTAGAGCATTGCATTAGCGATGAGATATCTCTTCGAGAGGTAGAATAATCCAACCATTTTTCTGGCGATCTTAATTTACAAATATTAACAACATTAAAGACTTAATATTTATAAAGTAATCTTAACCAGATGTAAAAGCTCAATAAAACCAAATAGGAAATAGAGCTTATAATATAAACAAAAAGCTCAGTCTCCGCTCAACGTTATTGTCTTCATTTCTAATTCTTAAATTCACCTCTGCAGTAGCGTGTTGAAAACCCTCTATTTCTTCATTCTCCGTATAATTTATCTTTCTTTTTTATAATATGTTGAACTTAAGTTTTTCCTTTTACCCATTTGTGAAATATTTCAGAGATTTTGTCTTTCGGATGATTTCGAAACATCTTCCAGTAACGGGATGCCTATGGATTTTTTACATCTGGATCACCCACTTTTACCAGATTTTTGGATTTTACCATCCTTGGATATTCCACTCTTCAATTGAACATCCATTCACGTGAAATCATTTTTCATTTTTCCCCCATTCCCTTTACTTCACTCTTTTTTATTTTTAGGAAGTACATTCTATATTAAATAATTTGTAAACACAATCTAATTTCACATATTGCTAACTCCTCTCCTGATGAGAAAAAAAGTATTTTTATTCGAAACTCCGCGGATTAAGGACAAACCATTTTATTTGTGTTTCCTTTTTGAACATTAGATGTTTTATTAACTCTTGCTCTTTGTTTTTTTAACATTTTTAATTAATGCTTTGTTATATCTATATATATATATATATATATATATATATATATATATATATATATATATATAATTACTATATTATAATATAATAAAGAATGCCCATATATATGTGTGTGTGTGTTCTTTTTTTTACAATTTGTGATCAAGAACGGAGGACCGCTTAAAATCTAAAAAAAATATGAAATATAAACAATAAACAAAATCGTTGTATGTTTCATAAACTCTCTCTCTCACTATATATATATATATATATATATATATATATATATATATATATATACACACTCACACACACACACACATGTACGGCATAATCTCGTTGACACACCGGCCCCCGCTGGATCACCGAACTCAAACAGTGCCGATTCAGGGGAGGTGTGGTTGGAGATTGCGCAACCCTTGCCTCACAATTAGACGCGCAGAGGGTATCCTTTGTCTTTCGAGACTGAAGGGAAGCATCGGGGCATTATACACATGTATATAGTGTTCTTATTTTAGAAAGTGTTGTTTGTATTGAAATTTGAATTATTGTTGTTTACTATGGTCGTCTGAGGCGTGTAAAACTATACATAACTACGGTTGTTGTTTTTTTTTTTTATCAGCGTCTCTCTCTATCGTCGTTTTAGATTAATGTACAAGACGCGTACGGCGTCTTTTAATGGAATATTTATTTGCTCCGAGGCATAATATGAAAATGATTAAATCGGTCCGCGCGCACGAGAGAGAGAGAGAGAGAGAAAGAGAGAGAGAGAGAGAGAGAGAGAGAGAGAGAGAGAGAGAGATCCAAAAGGTTTTTACTGAATAAGAAAAAGGTACTAATGGAGAGAGGGGGAAAGAGATGAAAAGAGGGGAAGAGGGTGAAAAAAAGGAGAGAGAAAGGTGGGAATCGGTCCTTTTTTATGCTGTGCTTTCCTCGTTCGTCCATTTATCTTATTGGGGTTTTGGGACGAGCACAGTTTTTCATGGTCGCTCACTTGCCAGGTTGACAGGATATAGAGGCCAGAATGTATGTTTTTTGTATCTTCGTCGATTTCCTAACTTATTCATGTATCGACTTTTGATTGGGTAAAATCTTGTCAGTTTCTTTTCGGCCAATCAGCTAAGTGAAAATATCCAGTGCAGAAAAGTGGCACGATGTATAAAAACAAAATAACAGCATCTTTCTTTCCTGCTTTTCCACGTAAGGAGAACACGCAGAACATATTGGCCTGGGAATCAGACCCACATTTACACTGCGGGCGAACTCCTTTTTTTTTTTTTTAGTTGTTGTCGTCTATACCAAACGCATGTCGTCCATCCTTAAAAAAAAACTTATTCTGTCACCTACAGAAAAACCTCAATACTTTAACAAGAACAGCGAAACATTTAGAGATGATTAAACAACATAACCGCGTACCCTGTCTAGCACACACGTTAGTACGTGCATTTTCTCACTGTCAACACGTGTAGTCCAACAAAGCAGGCTGACAATAAGATTCTAAATCATCAACAAAGTTATAAATAATAGTTACTCGTGGCGGACATGTTTGCATGTGTACTTTTCCTTCTGCGTCTATAGATTCCAATTTACGCATGCGCATAGATGAAAAGATGTTAGCAAAAGATGGGTTTCATGAGGAAACGTAGGTTTTTCTTTCATCTTTATTCGATAGGAATCAGAAGTTCGTTTGCTATTTGTTGGGTCGCGTAAAAAAATATTCTCTCATGAGAGAATTTAATAGAATCTTAAGTGGTTATCATGCTTGATAAGCAAACGTATGTTGTTTTGTATGGCTACTTCGTTTTATATCCGTTTTATTTGACAAATATTGAAGAGTAAACGAAGCCGTTATCCAATGATGATGTTGATGATAAAAGAAGAAAAGAAAGGAAAGAAAAAGAACAAAAAAATAAGAGAAAAAAATACAAAATCAAACGAAAAAAGCAATAAGTACAAAGGAAATAATGATGATAATAAGAAGAAAAAGAGAAAGGAAAGGAAACAAGTATTTAGAAGAAAAGCAAACAGAAATAAAGAAACAAAAAAAGGAAAGAACAAAAAACAAGTTCAAGAAAAAAGACATAGAAAATAAAAGGACAAAAGCAATAAGTACAAAGGAAATAATGATGATAATAAGAAGAAAAAAAGAAAGGAAAGGAAAACAAGTATTTAGAAGAAAAGCAAACAGAAATAAAGAAACAAAAAAAGGAAAGAACAAAAAACAAGTTCAAGAAAAAAGACATAGAAAATAAAAGGACAAAAGCAATAAGTACAAAGGAAATAAGAAAACAATAATAAGAAAGGAAAGAAAAAAGAACAAACAAACATTTAGAAGATAAGCAAATAAAAATAAAAAGAATAATAAAATATAAAGCAAGAAAAATAAATATAAAAAGAAAAGAAAGGCACCGTGAAGTAGAAAAGGGAGTCGAATAATAAGGAAAAAAAAAGGAGAAGACCATTAATTATGAAAAATAGGAAGACGTATAATATAAATAAAGAAAACAATAAAACAAAATGGAGAAATTGAAACAAGGAGAAAGAAAAAGAAAAAAAAAGAGTAAATAAAAGAAAAAAAAAGAAAATGGGAATTAGAGTAAGACGCAAAAAAATAAAAAAATAAAGCAACAACAAGTGAAAAAAAAAGATAAAAATAAAAAAGATAAGAAATGGAAAACATTAAAGGAGTAGAATTCATAGATGAATAATATTCACAATTAAACGAAAATGAAGACAATGCAAAAAGTATGAAATAAAGAAGACACGAGCGAAAAAGAGGAAAAGAAAGAAACAGCTAAAGAGTAAGTAGAAAGCGACGAAGAAAACATACAAAAGAAAGAATAGTACGAATAAAAAACATTTAACATTAAATTGACAAAGAAAATAAATACCAAAAACAAAGAATAAACGGATTTTATCTACTAGTATTGCTCCTACTACAATATAGTACTTATACTACTACTATTGCTACTAATACTTCTGATAATGAGGAGGAGGAGGAGGAGGAGGAGGAAGAAGAGAACATCTTAAAATGAATAAAAAACGAAAAGGAAAAGTAAAGGAAATAGCCAATACTATCAACGTTGATTTCGTATCGATTAAAAACTAAGTATTTTCGTAGGGTGTCAGAGAGAAAGATAAATAACACCATATTACCCACATCATAAGCGCAATTTTACAATAAGAGAACAATTGAAAAGACTTTTGGGTACTAGTGCACTTATTGATCCGTACTGAAATAATAACGTTATTATTTATAAAGCCATTTTAACATGGGGAGGGGGAGGGTGTTTTGTACCTATTCTATACTTTAAACTTACAATTGAATAAAAAACATAAAACTTTAATTAAACTGGGAAATACGATTTAAAAAATAGCGGGGATCAGTAAGTGCACTAACACCGACTTTTGCATAAAAAGGAGCAGTTTATGTTTGATCATAATGTCCAGTAGTTCGTCATCACTATACATTTTGTGTCCGTATTTGACAGCTTATCAATAATTTATGCAGAAAAAGGTGGACAACTGGTAATAATAAAGCCGATAGCTTACTTTATTTAACTCCTTTCAAGTAGGTTAGACAGAAGGTCAAGTTCGGAGCTCAGTCAATGGAGCAATGATTGGTTGGTTGGTTGTTTTTGTTTTACGGCATATCAACCCTTTTCGGGTTATTTAATGCCGAATCCAAAAATTTTGAAGAAATTTTTTTTTAATAGAATATATTTGTTGTTTTCACGTCGGTTTCTATTT
Source organism: Euprymna scolopes (assembly GCF_053919585.1). NCBI lineage: Eukaryota > Metazoa > Mollusca > Cephalopoda > Sepiida > Sepiolidae > Euprymna > Euprymna scolopes. The sequence goes on along the minus strand of NC_136493.1, from coordinate 43,550,733 downwards.
AACCCATAGTTGGGATCCTAACAGGTACTACCACTCCGGGTCAGAGAAGACCTGGGAGCAATGGTAATTAAAGGGTGGCTCCACACTCCCCAAAGCCCACAAGCTGGGGCTTCACCACTGGATATAGTTTAAGGTCATATCCAGGACCCCCATTGAGGGACTTTTACTCTCTGCAGGGGGGTAGTCGGCGTATTCTAATGTCCCACCGACAGGGCCTGGAGCAATGAAGCTGTTGGTATGATTGACTCTGCGGCTGAACCGGATGTTCTAAGCGGAGAAGCGGAAGTTAAGAATGTGACGTCACTTCCTGAAAAGTGATTTCTAGTCTCCTTGTTGTCAATTTTTTAATTTTTATATTGTTTTATTTTTTAAATCTTCTTTCTATACTCCTATACATTTAAAAAAAAATGTGCATCGATATTCATATTAAAAACCATTTTTTCTATTTATAAATACAACTTTTTTTATATATGGGTCGTAGGATTGCATTCATTTGCGAAAGATCTAGATAATTTTCATATTCTTTAAAAGATTTATTTTAATTAATTCCTTATTAGGTTTTCAGTTTTATTATGGAATGATCATCTTTAGTAAACTATTACGTGTCATTATATTCATGTAAATGTTCTAAATGAATTATACTTGCGTAATATTTGAGTAAAAAGGTTATAGTAAACACAAACGTCTTTTTATATATATTTATTTATGCGTATATATATTTGTTTTAAAAATTTTGCATACCAAACTCCTCTATCAGCTTTTGGTCTACAGAGATGAAACTTAATAAAATCTGCATAAATATAATTACACGTAATAATTAACTAAATACGATCATTTCATAAGAAAACCCGAAAAAATCTAATCGGGAATTAATTGATGTAAATGTTTAAAAAAAATATGCAAAATAACGATCTTTTGCAGATGAATGTAATTCCATGACCCATATATAACAAAGTTTTATTTAAAAAAAAATAAATAGAAAACATGGTTTTTAATATGAATATCAATACACGCACACAAGAATTTATATGAGTATAGATTTATGTATGCGCATATGTATTTATTTTATTTTACTTTTGTTAAAATACAGTTTTAACCCCAAACAAGGCAAGTACAACTTTGAAGCAGGGGGCTACTATCAGGGACTTAATTTACAGGGAGGACGAGCAGCAAGATGTCTGTTCACATTAAACGAACTTCTGTATGTCAGTACAGTTGGGAAAGCAGAATCTCGGAAGGGAGTTCCAAAGTCTAGCAGTTCTAGGGAAGAAACTATTGGAGTAGAAGACTTTCTTACACGTAGGGATCTCCACTGTGTAGGGGTGGGATTTAGCTGTTTGTCGAGTTTGTTGGAGGTTTTTACGTCGAGGGGGTACAAGTGCTGGTAGTTCGTCAGATCATTCACAAATAAAATACTTGTAGAACACATAGAAGGATGCAACATTTCATCGATGGGACAGAAGCTGAAGGTTAGATGACAGTTCATGACCTATCAGGTTGGCAACTCTTTTGAACCCTGCCCAAGAGGGAGATACTAGTGGCAGATGCACCATCCCAAATGTGACAGTAATACTCCATACATGGGCGAATAGTGGCCTTTCAGGACACTTTCAGGTGTAAGTAACTTTCTAGCACGGTAGAGAGGGCTCAACTTCTGCGCATCAGCCTAGACATGATCTCAGTGTATCTGTGCCAACTCATGTTCCGTGAGAAAGGTAGACTGAGGAGTTTAAAAGAAGTACTTTTAGGTAATGTGTTTTTTGGTTATTGCGATTAGTGGTAGAGATGGTTTCTTGTTATTACAGGGTGACCCCCCCCCAAAAAAAAAACAAAAAAGACCATCTAGAACATATGCTGTAGAACGGAGAAAAGAAAAGAAAAGAAAAAAAAAAGCCCAAAGACCCTAGTGTTTTGATGTGATGTTTTGAATATGATAAACTAGTTATGACAAAAGTTTTATTTCATTCGGACAAAACAGTAAGAAACGGGGCCTAATTGGAGTTGGGGTCCGTTTTTTATGGGTCACCCTGTATATATATATATATATATATATATATATATATATATTATTGTTAATGTAATTATGTTATATATATATTGCATAACAACTACAACAACAACAATAATAATAATTACACACACACACACACACACACACACACACACACACACACACACACACACATTTGCCCGGAGTTTCCCGGTCGTAAAATACACTAAAATATATTTTTTTCGTATTTATTACTCTAGAGCAAATTCTCTATGGATTATAATATTGTATCTCATATATAGTAGTGATTTAAAGAGTGAAAAGAAAAAAATGACTTTCGATCGGTTAGAATCAAAACCGAAGCAGACAACGTTCCAACCTTATCCGTTATCGTATGACCTAAATCCATACGTATATATCAAAACTAATAAAAAATAACGTTGTTTAACCTATAACTTTTAATTAGCGGATTAGCAGGAACCCCCCCCCCCCGGAAATAGTCGACTTACGGCAAGCCAAAGTCAATATTTTGATTTCAGTTTTGGGCGCCTTAGCAGCTACTTCAGCGTCTGAAATCAAAATCCAAATGTGCTACAGGTTGAAATGCACTACGTATCAAATTTAAACTTTGTAGACCAAATATTCGGAATTGAGTTTTGTAGAGCCTTTTTGCACACACACCGACAAGGTCCAAGGTCAGTTGTGTGTGTGTATGTATATATATATATCTATCTATCTATATATATATATATATACATATATATATATAATTTGCTGATGAGGAGACCTTGCTTATCAAAAAACTATATATAATTATTGTACATAACTTGATGTATACCACAATAAAAAGCATTGTTTTCCAAAACGATCGTACAGATAATTGATTTTGTTGTTGTTCCTTCTTATGAAACGGATTTTTAATTTAATTATAATTTGATTTTTAAATTTTAAATTATCAATCACATTACTTAATATTGAATTAGCTCTAGGACATTTAACTATCGAGCTTATTATATATCTAAATTACAACGAGCACTTTCTATTTCCTGTATTTTAATTAAACTAGTAATTTCACTGTTACATTAAATACACTCAGCTCTTTAGACTATTGTTCTAATCTCCTTTAAATTTATATATATATATCACTATGCTAGAACATTTTTATCTTATATTCTACGCAATTATGCAGAATGTAGAAACTATGCATAAATAAAATTCAACGTAACAGTGAAATAAAACTGATCATCTAATAAAAAACCATAAAAATTGAATAAGTAATTAATTAACGCTCGTTTCTTTTAATGCAAACTAGTTAACATTCAATAGTCGCTCGCATATCCATGTTTGAGTATATTAAGAAGTTTGTTTTAATTATTTTTAAATAGAAAAAGGAGGCTTTTAAGATCAGAAAGCTTAACTTTATAGATATTCATAGAATGGGAAACTATAAGCATTTCTTATTCGTTACGTAAATTGGTCTATAGATTACTTGATGCATGTGCGAAGAAAATCGCTGATTGTACTCTCCAGCAGGAGATGGGAAATTGACTGTATCTGTACAGTTGAAAACGCCAGGAAAATTTCGACATTCTACTATATGAAAGGGCCAGTTATGAAAAGCAATACTTAGTTTTATTCCTCGATTTAACAGATGATAAGGGCGTCACGAAACAGCCGCTTCACTTTAAGACAACGAGTAGTATAACGTTACAGAACTCTATAATTTTAAACTGATAGTCTTGCTTACTTGTTTGCGCATTGAATATTTTAGATAGCGGTAAAAAAGCAAATGAAATAAGAAGCGGATGAAAGAAGCATTGGTATAAGTAACATCTTAAGAGAAGAAGATTAACATGTTGGGTAGTGGGGGTTTCATCTTACGAATTGCGAAGGGAATCATACTTAAGGAGAGACGGGAACATATATAACAATGATGAGGGAGAGCGGACATTTATACATATACAGTTCTGAGGATGCTTGGGACTTCATATATATATATATATATATATATATATACTGGCTGGGCATGTATACAAGTTCTTAACACAGAGGAGGGGAGATACATATTCTTGGAAGGGTTACACAACGTTCATTACAAATGACTAACATATTAACTTTTGAGTGTTGAAAAATAACACATGACAACAGTTACAAAAACAAGATGATGATTATTCATTTGACCGGTCGAATGCTGATGACGTCAGGAATTCAAATTTGTATCCTACATGGTTAATCTTCCACCCCTCGCTTCCAAGGGGTCAGCTGACCACTGCCTGCCAACTGACTGACCCTCAACTCTCTCTCCGACTGACTGCCGACTCTTCTGCTGGCTAACTAATTCTTAGCATCTATATTGAGAATTCCCCTTCGTTATGACATCAGAAATGTGTTTTCCAAACGTGACCAATTCACGTGACTATGCACACGCTTTTGACAACAAAAGAACTCTCAGCATAAGACTCTAACCTATTTTTAACAATATATTTTTAATTTGTATTGTTCATTCCTTTTGGCCGACCTTTGTAACATTCCGATTTCAAACAGAATGAACAATCAATTCTTTTTACGATATAAACAATATCTAACGATTTCTAATAGAATTTATCAATAGACTAAGTTCTAACATTCCAATTCTTAACCTTGCGAGTCTCGGCTTATCCTAATCTCATTTTCACCTAACTAAAACTCTTCTTATTTACATGGAAAGGGGACAACCTTTCCTTGTAACAAAAAGAGTGACCTAAATAAACAAATAGATATAGAAAATGAATGGGTAGGGGTTGTCTCACTTGTTATTTGCTTTTCCCGCCTCCACTCACTATTTTAATTATTCTCATCCATGGCTAAATAAAGTCACGTTTTCTTTTACTCCTGAATCTTTTTGTTTGACGCAATGGATTTATATTTATTTATAAACAAATAATTACACGTTGGCCTTTATTATAGGATAGAGGAATATGAACGTAATAATTTAACTATCTCATGATTCCGTGACTGGCTTCTTTCCTCGAGATGTATGTTTTTACTTTATAAATTTATAGCCTTGATAAGTAATAATATGGGTGTATGTGTGTGTGGGGGGTTAGATCCTTTGTTGGAACACCAAGTGTAAGAATTAGATCTAAATCCATTACATATTCAACTAATTATCTACTCGACACATTAATTATTATCCTTGAGTGAAATTTTTTCTTGATAAGTGAGGATTAGACACAGTTAGATATTAAAGGTGTGTTTAGGAAGTCATATTTCATTCTTGGGGTGTTAATAATTCCTAATGTAGGCGTCAGATTACAGATGATGAGTCGACTTTAAAAGCAAATCCTTTAACAAGATTTACACAATATTATCGACACGTAATAGAAAAATAAAACAAAATAAAACAAAACAAAACGAAAAAAATCACAAACAAAAACAAAGCAGATGCGCCGCCATTTTGGCGTTTTGTTTATTTGATTATGGTTTATTATCTATTAATATACGTGGATAGCAACTAATATTTAATTGTACGCAGCAAAGCGTTTACAACATATATATTATTTTTTTCTAACAAATGACCATATTGTCTTTCTCTTAGTCTTATCAATCCCACTTATCGGAAACTACTTAATCTGTTTGATTGAAATTTTGTATGGACTTTTATTTCAACGATGCAGAGAACTAAGTATTATAATACATGTTCGATGCATAGTAAAGGGATTAATAAAAATATCACATTCACTCCTGAAGTTTGACATAAAACACTCATTCTAAGTCGATCGGCTACAAACTTTGTCCATTTTTAACGAACTAAAATGTCTATCAATTTCCATATTCCAGCGGCGTATACGTTAACATCTATTCATTAAATATGTCATTTTTGTTACGCAAGAGTGGGGTGCCTTAGAAGAAAAAAAAGGTTTATTCAAGATACATACATAAGGATTGAAGGAGGGGTTTGATTTCTGCTGGTGATGACACGTTTAAAAGAATCTAAACCCAACCACACTAATGGGAAAGAGCTTGTAAAAAATATTTTTTCTATTCAATTTTATTTTTGCTTAATTTCTTTAGGAAAAATGTAATAGTAAGTTGATCTCACATTTGCGTAAACAAATACTAACCTCGAAACGCTGATTGACCCAAGAAGAAAACTCTTTGTAATTTTGTGCACTTTTGAACAAGTACTGGTTTTACTTTCATTTTATAAACATATAGATTTTTGTACGGCATAATCATGCTGACACACCGGTTCTCGTCAGATCGCCGAATTTAAGCAACGTTGAGCCTGACTACTACGAGATGGATGATCATTTGGTAATTCTAGGCGCTGTATGTGCTCTCCGCTTATCTCGGCATTTCTTTTCAGTTGGCCTGGACCTCTACTTGTCACTGGTATTCAACAATGTCGATTAAGAAAGGTGTGGAAGGAGATTGCGCAACTCTTGCCACAAAAACAGTGGGTATCCATAGTCTGTCAAGGCTGAAATAAGCCACTATAAATATATTTACCTATATATTTGACAAGTAGATTCTCTACAGTGCAATGTAAACAACAATATATTGTGGACTAATTCACTGCGGGAGGGGGTATGTGAAGAATACTTCCGGTTCACAGCGGGGTGCATTCGATAAAAGTATGCACTCAACTGATTGGATTGAAAATGTGATTCAATCGATTTCGGTGATAAAAAATGTATTGGTAATTTGGAACAGTCTTTGATCCTCACTTAATCTCGGGCAACGGTGAATCTCCCTGCTAGTATATATGTCTGCTTGATAGTTGATGGACGTATTTTCTTTAATTATATTATTATCTCCTGAGAAGAAATTGCATTAGAAATATTTGTAGAACTTATTATTGATACCGGCAAGTAATCTCTCCATTTCAGTTGTTTATATTTGGGTTTCGGCAAGAAAAAAAATAAAAAAATAAATAAACGAAGCCATTTTTTGATGCCCATGTTATTTTATTTATTTATTTTTACCAGCGATAGACACTAACATCATGAAACAAACAAACAATGCGACTAATAGAAACCCTCGGAGGATCATGCATAATATGAAAAGGGGTAAAGCAGCTGAAAATGAGGTGCAGGGAAACGGCTGAGAGAGATAGAGAAATAGAGGAAGAGAGAGAAATAGAGAGAAAAAGAATAGAAAGAACGAGACAGAGATAGCAAGAAAATAAATTAGAGAGATAAATAGATAGATAGAGAAATAGATAGGGAGAGAGAGAAAGAGAGACAGAGACATAAAGGTATATAGAGGGAAATAAATAGATGAAGTAATAGATAGATAGAGAAATAGATATTTAGAGAGCGACGTGGATAGTGAGAAAGAAAAATAGATAGATAGATAGAGAGAGAGAGAGAGAGACAGAGAGGGAGAGAGAGAAAAGAATGGATAAAGAAGGACAAAGAGATAGATGGAGAAAAATATAGAAACAAAAAGATACATGTATATATATATATATATATATATATATATATATATATATATATATATATGTGTGTGTTATTTGTTTTTGTTTTTGCGATACGTCTTGAATGGATTCAATTATTTACGAAAGTGCATTTTTACCTAGATGCGAGTTGGGAATAATTTTCCCTTTAACCAATTTGGTACCCCCACATGAGCGGCATATATATTATTTTAAAAATACAATCATCCACAGCCACTCTGATGAGTCGTAGACGACGAAATACGTGTCAGTGGATAATTATATTTTAAAAATAATCCACCCCCCACACACACACATATATATATATATATATATATATATATATATATATATATATATATATATATATATATAGAAAGAGAGAAATTGAGATAATTAGATAGATAAATAAGTAGATAGATTGAGAAAGAGATAGATAAATAGAGAAATATATAGAGAAATAAAGAGATAGATGTAGAAAAAGATAGACAGAGAAATATATATATATATATATATATATATATATATGTATATGTATATATAAAGAGATAGATAGATTGATATATAAATAGGAAGACATACAGATAGATAGATAGATAGAAATAAAGAAAGATAGATCGATAGATAGATAGAGAAAGGGAACATAAGGGAAAATCCGGAAAAGGAGAAATAATAAGGAATAGAAATAAAAAAGAGAAATGTAAGCAAAGAATAGAATAAAGTAAGAAAGAAAAACGAAAAGGGTAGAAAGAGGGAGAACGCGAAAGATGAAGATAAAGATAAAGATGAAGAAAAAGATGAAGATAAAGATAGGAGATGCATGAGAAACCAGGGAAGAAGAAAAAAAGAGGTGACGCGAAACTGGAGTGAAGAAAGAGAGATAAACATGTGCGCATTTTTAGGTAGAAACAGTAAAAAAAAAGGTAAAATCAATATAGATTACGAACTGTATGAATCCAATTATCTATTTTGATCTGCCTATCGTTACTTTGTTGTACAAATCTGTGTTTATATATATATAACTAAACATATTTTTATGTGACATGAAAACATGAAAATTACCTTCTAAAAATGGAAACAAGCTGAATAATGTAAGAAAAACAACATTAAAAAAATAAACAGACAAAATACATAATTTGACCAGGATAGATATGACTGTTGTTTTATATAGAACAAGGTGAAACATCCTAAAGGAATAATCTATAAAACACACACACACATACACAGATATATATATATATATATATATATATATATATATATATATATATATATATATATATATATATATATTTTTTCAGGGTTTCCACAAAGTCTGACTACATTATGTAGTCAGACTTTATGGGTACCGTGTAGATTATGTAGCCAGATTTGTTCCTTGCTAATAGAGTCAAATGGGTTTGTGGCCAGGTTCGAATCTCCCAACCAGCTGTAATCATAACTCCCTGCATTGATAGATCCCTGAAAGGATGAAACATTAATGTCCATAGGTATTAAAGAAATTATCATAGTAATAATTATATATATATATATATATATATATATATACATATATATATATATATATATATATATATATATACATATATACAGTGATGATCATATTTATTGGCCCGGTAAAATAAAAGTTAAATTTTGTCTAATAAATTCTAAAAAAGGGATTAAATTAAAGAAAATAACAAAGTATATTATGTATTTTTAACTGGCCTTTCCGATGCAGCAATCGGATTTTAGAAAAAATAAATAACAAAGGAACAACAAACATAATTGCAAAAAACCCTTGTTCAAAATTATTGGCACGATTTATTTAATAATCAATTGTATAGCCTTTGGCCTTGATTACCTTCCTCAGTCGCTTTTCATAGTTTACAACCAAGTTGTTGCACTCTTCAGTAGTAATTTTAGCCCACTCTTCCTGACAATAATCCTCCAATTGAATAAGATTCTTAGGCTTCCTTTGCATTACCCTCAATTTTAATGTTCTCCATAAATTTTCAATTGGATTAAGGTCTGGGTTTTGTGATGGCCACTCCAAAACATTAATATGATTGTCCTCAAGCCATTTCTTAGTCAGTTTAGCCGAATGCTTTGGGTCATTATCTTGCATGAACCACCAACGACGACCAAGTGAGAGCTCTTTAGCAGAGTCTTTCAGGTTTTCATCCAATATTTTAACATAATCTTCCTTTTTTATGCTACCTGTGACCTTAACAAGTCGCCCTGGTCCAGAGGCAGCAAAGGATCCCCAAAACATCAAACTGCCTCCACCGTGCTTCACTGTGAGTATGGTGTTCTTAGGCAAGAAAGCTTCGCCAGATTTTCTGTAAATATAAGACACTTTATTATGGCCCAAAAACTCTATTTTCGTTTCGTCAGTTCATAGAACACGTTTCCAGAATGCAACATCTTTATCAATATGACGTTTTGCAAAGGCTAGCCTTGCTTTCAGGTGCATAGGCTTCAATAAGGGAGTCTTTTCTCGGACGACATGTTTTTAAACCAGCTCTCTTCAAAACTCTACCAACTGTATGTCGAGATACATTCACTCCAGAGGTGCTCTGTTCATCAACAATCTCCCAAACAGAGATCCTTGGGTTTTGTTTTACTTGTCGAACAATTTTCCGTTCATCTCTTGGGGAAAGAATCCTTTTTCTCCCTCTACCCTCTAAACTCATAACGTGGCCTTGCGATTTGAACTTGTTTATTATGGCTCTAACAGTGGATTTGGGAAGGTTTAGCTTCTTTGAAATCTTATCATAGCCCTCCCCATTGGTATGGCATGCTACAACAAGCTTCCTGACGTCTTCGCTGTGTTCCTTAGTTTTAACCATGGCGATTGAAAATTATAATTTAGTCACTTATAATAGTTTAAATAAATCGCTATCTAAAAATTATCTGAAAAAAATTATTCACTGAATTAGCGTTAAACAAGCATAATATGGCTATAAAAAAGTTCAGAAAGCACGTAAACCGGAAATTGATTGATATTATACTGATACTAAAAGAAAAACAAAGCCGTGCCAATAATTTTGAACAAGGGTTTTTTGCAATTATGTTTGTTGTTCCTTTGTTATTTATTTTTTCTAAAATCCGATTGCTGCATCGGAAAGGCCATTTAAAAATACATAATATACTTTGTTATTTTCTTTAATTTAATCCCTTTTTTAGAATTTATTAGACAAAATTTAACTTTTATTTTACCGTGCCAATAAATATGATCATCACTGTATATATACATATATATATATATATATATATATATATATATATATATATATATATACATATATATATATATACATATATATATATATATATATATATATATATATATATATATATATATATATATAGTTACAGGGTGCCCATAAAGTCTGGCTACATAATCTACACTAGCGGTTCTCAACATTTTTTGACCCCTGGACCCCTTTTCCCTTCTTTTTTTTCTTGGTGGACCCCCCTTATAATTTTTGGTCATAAAACAATATTCTATTTCTCAATATAATTTTTAGAGCTTTTAATAAACAAATAAATATCATATAATTAAACTTTATTTTTAAATGAAAACTAATTTGATGCAAATAAAGTATTTTACAACAATTATAATAATGAAAACTTGATTAACGCTAACTGTTTTTTGTGTTTTTGTTTTTGTAAATTCACGTAATGGAATGAATGTGTGTGTGTGTGTGTGTGTGTGTGTGTGTGTGTGTGTGTGGTTTTGGTACTTATGCAGGATACGGGCCGTGCTATTTTGTAGATACGATTTTTAAGTTATACTCAATTTTTACGGTATGTTTTGTTCCATTGAATTGTTAGGTGAATGTACATACATCTCAACCTTTTCCCGGCTATCGCCCCCAAAAGCTATTTTTGACTTAAGTTAATTCATAATCGCCTCCAAGAATAATTAATAACAAATATTGTAATCATGACTAACCAACACTAGAAACATTTTGTACATGCAAATGGAAAACAAATTAATTAAAAATAATTTTATTGCAAATTTACAAGAAATGTAGAGAGTCTAACTAGTGTGAGCCCTGAGATTGGTGATGTTTCGCTAAAAATTCAATGTCAGGTTTAATATTACTCAAGCAGATACGAATATCTCCACGAGAAATAATGTCAAATCTGTTTCGTTCCTTCTGTAAAATGTGATTCACAGCGCTGAATCCAGTTTCGACAAGATATGATGTTGGGAAACACAAAAGGATTTTCGAAACGTGATGCTCGTTTTGTCGCTTGTTTTAATGCGCGTTCCTCCTTTGGTCGCCGGCTGGAAAGAGCAGTAGATAACTCGAATTTCGCGCCAAGTCTTTTTTTCTTCGTTTTCCTTCGGAGCTCTCCGGAAACGGTGCACGCTCAGTGTGTCGCCGTTCGACATTAGTTCCGGATATTGAGTTAGTGTTTTGTTTATGTAAATATGAACGAATCTGTAATATAACAGAGCGAATGAAAATTGTAAACACTTGTAAGACAATGTCACTGGAGAATCGGATTTACTGAAATAAATTGAATATTCAAAACTGACAATTCATTTATAAGAGAGCAATTCATAGGTCACGTGACAAAAGTTACGCGTTAATAATTTGAAAAAATGTAAAAAAACTACTCGCAAAAATGTCAAAATTTTTCACAGATGAAATTGATTGAAAGTCGCCCCCCAAAATTTGCTCTACACGGTGCCCACAAAGTCTGGCTACATAATGTAGTCAGACTTTGTGGACACCCTATATATATATATATATATATATATATATATATATATATATATATATTAGGCACCGCCAAAACTGGGGGGGCAGGTCAGTACTTTTTGACGGACCGTCTTTTTAAAAATCTACCAAAAATCAGGTAATTATCCGATCAATACGAAATTTTCAGCGATTATTAGGAGAAGAATGAACTTTATAACAGTGTACTTATTTTTCATAAACGATATTTATATATATATATTTTTTTGCTTACAACCCCCCCCTTGTTTTGAAGTGGGAACAAATATGCTTAAAATAATCATCTGAAACTGAACAAAACATATTGTGTTGTTGTAAGGGACAGAATTATAGATTTAAAAAAAAAAAAAAAAAAAAATTGTTTGCATACCTTATTTTGACGTCTGAATATCAGAACTTCGATTGTGTTTAATTATCCCGCTTTTGAGTTTTGAAGTGTGAAATTCGGTGAATATGTTAAGTAAAATTATTAATTTAAGTTAAGCAAAACAAAAAAAATTTTTTTTTTATATTTATACGAAAAAAGCCATTTTAAAACTTTTGATAAATAAATTAACAATTTTTTTTTAGCGAGCCGAATAATGCATGACCATTATTAAACAGAGCATGCTTTGAATAATCGATACAAAAAAAAAAAATTCGATAAATATTGTGCCCTTTGTGTTAAAAATAGCATCATTTTTTTCGATCTCGTTTGAAAACGTTTGCCGCCTTTCGACTACGGTGGACCAAACGCGCTGAAATAATTTTTTTTTATTCTGCTTTAAATTGCCCCCTCCCCCCATTTTGGGGAGCCTGGCCCCCACACACATACACATTAAAAACCAAACTCATACAAATGGTCAACCATCTGGTACTGGCCAGCCTCAGCTTAATAATACATTGAAATTTTCGTCACTGAAAAATAAGTTTTTTTGGCCTGTTTAGTCTTCCATAGTTTTCGTCTCATCGAAAGAAAACGTAAACAGAGTCGATCTGAACTCTTCGGCGACGCGAAATATCTGGTTACATATATGAATAAGTGGAATTATTTGAAATTCAGGTACTTATATTATAATATTTTTGCATATTCTCTTAGAAAATCATCCTAAATCTTAGTTAGACAATAAATGAATAAATAAATTATTTCAAAAACCCTTTTTTTTAAATATTTAAGTACGTTTTTTGTGCAAGACAAAAAATAACAATTGTTAACTTTTTGGGAAAATTTAACATTTAAAATTGAATTAAAAATAGTAGAAAAAGTTTTACATTATTCTGTTTTCTATATGATAAAATTCAGGGTTTTATCTTTCTGGAAAAAAAAAGTTACTCAGAAATAATGGATTTTAATAAATGTAATTTAGTTTTAAAAAACAACAACAACTTGATTTTGCGGCCATTTTTGGCGGTGCCTAATATATATATATATATACGCACTAGATGCCTTAAATAAGTGTCCAACTTCTTTTGTACAGGCATCTAAAATTGTCATAGACTCTTGAAAATTAACTAAGCAAGTGCTGTACATCCTATAAGACGATTGATCTCCATCAACGCTAGAGGTTTTGAGGAATTATAAAACTATTCTATAGTTAAAATTTAATGAACATTGATAAAAAAATCTATATTTACAAACCAATAAAATATGCCAAAATTTGGTTACATTTGTATATATAGTGTCCTGGCCGGTCAGCCTCAGTTTTGCTGCTTTCGGACAAATTTTGCTTACTTTTTGCTTGGTTGTCTCGTCCATGGATTTGCTGGTCCACTTTCCCCCTAAACCTCTGGCCTCAATGGAGGGAAGACTAAAACTTGCTGCTATGGTTTCAAATGATCTGAAATAAGAGTAAAGGGAAGACTTGATTCCAAATATTTCTTATATTTGTATCTACCCTATTTTGGAAATAAGGTACGATTATGAATATCTCCATCATTAAAAACATCCTTATGCACTGTGAAATTTACTTTATGTATGAAAACCATTATTGTTATGCCAAATCAATTGCAACCATAGCAGCAAATCTCCCTTCCATCAACGGCAGAGATTTTGAGGATATATATATATATATATATATATATATATATATATATATATATATATATATATATATATATATATATATGAGATGAGAATAATGGAAATAGTATTCCGACAAAATAGAAAAATAAAAAGGAACAAACCGTGTTTTGTGTTCCTTAACGTTTCGTTTTTATTTATAAAGGAATTTCGAAATAAAGACGAAACGTTGATGAACACATAACACGGGTTGTTCTTTTCTCTCTCTCTCTCTCTCTCTCTCTCCATATATATATATATATGCATATATATATAAATATATTTATAATTATAATTATATATATATAATTATTTCCACAGCCAAACAAGATCACAGCCCACAAGAGCTCTCTTTCTATTCGGGTTCGTTGGCTGTCTTGACTCTTGTGGGCTCAATAGTGTTTCGCAGTGGAAATAATTATATATAATCTCTCAAATTCTGAAAAATTATATATATATATATATATATATATATGTGTGTGTGTATGCGTGTGTGTGTGTGTGTGTTTTATTTTTTATTACCGTCTTATCTGTTTGGCTACATAGGTTTCAGATGTTGGGCCATGTTTACGGTCTAACTGACTCGCCAGGCCTTATAGAAGTGGTTGCTAGTATTAGGAAGAATTGTTTTAGAAGAAATACGAGATAAAAAAAGATAGAGAAAGACAGGGGTTTATGTAGGAAATAATAAGGGGAGAGAGACGGGTATTGAGAATATTTCAGTTTTGAGATACATTAGATTGTATTGTGTGTGTGTGGAGGTAGCAAATTCAGGTAGGTGTGGGTGGAGATACATGGATATAGTGAGGGAAAGGTGGAGAGATGATGGCAAAACAAGAAGAAAAAAAGGAAAAAGGGAGATGGAGGAAGGAGAGGATGGGGGTTTCAATTTAAAATTTTAACTGCCTTTTGCTTGTTCGGTGAAGTATATTAATTAGGTGAGAGAAAGAGAGAGGGAGAGCGAGACGGAAAGAGAGAGAGAGAGAAAGAGAGAGAGAGAGAGAGAGGGAAAGGGTAAGTGTAGATGTTATATTTTGACAGTTACAGGGTTCATTTAAAGTTTTTCTAGTCGCTATACGTCGATTTGTCCATATCAGTTCACAATGGGTTGTTTTTTAATAATACATACGTTACACGCGCAAATCCACATTTATATACATATATATGCACACCTCTACACATCCATATACAAACACATGCACACACATATATATAAACAATGTATATGCAGACATACGTGGATCCATATGCAGACATAGACACACATACACACGAATCTTATACACATACATACACTCACACACACACACATATATATATATACATACATACATACATACATACATATACATAGATATACATATATATACGCACACACACCCATCGATATACATATATGTGGAGATATAGATCTCCAGTAAGAAGTAGATGTACATATACATACATACACACACACGCATCTACCCCTATATACGTATATACAATTACATAAATATAGATATTAATAAAAGTATAAACATACATACATATATAGACATATACACACATACACATACACATACACACACATATATATATATAGACATGTATATATTTTTATATAAAGTAAACAAAGTAAAGCGAGGACAGATAAATAATGAATAAATAAATAAGTCAATACATGGGTGTAGATAATAATGCGAGGTTAGATGGACGTATCGTTAAATTCACAAATGTACGGGGTGGGCCCCTAACAAGGTGCTTTGGGCATATATATATACATACATATATACATATATATACACATACATAAATATATATATATATACACCGGCATGTATATATTTATACCAAGTAAATAAGGTAAAGTTAGGATAAATGAATAATAATAAATAATAATAAATAAATAAATGAGTAAATACATGGGTGAAGTTAATAATGCGAGGTTAGGTAGACGCATCGTTAATTTCACATATATATGGGGTGGGCTCCTAACATGGTGCTTTGGCAGTGGTTATGTTTAACTTTATTTTCAGTGTTAAATGTATCGCTGATGTAGGCACATTCACACACATAAACACACACATGCATATAAAGTCAGATACAGCTGTATCCGTATACATACGTTCAGCCATGCATACCCGCAGATACACATATATATATATATATATATATATATATATATATATATATATATATATATATATATACATTAACAGCTAGATGTAAGCAAACATATACATGTGCACACAGATATAGACATACGAATACCCACTCATGCATATACACACGACTCATGAGCACATATATTCATACACATATACGTAAGCACGTATAAAGATAAACATATATATATATATATATACATATATACATATACATATACATCTATATACATATACACATTTAGACCCAGGTGTACATATACAAATGAAGATATATGTACGGATCCTCAGTAAGATGCAGATGTATATACACATACACACATGCGCGCATACACACATGCACCCATATACACGCATATACAACTATACTAATATATATATTCATAAAAATATAAATATACACACACACACATAGACATATATACATAAACGTAGAGATGTATGTATGGATATATAGGGTAGATAAATAAATAAACAAGTAAAGGATAAATAAATAAGTGAGTGTAGTTAATAATGCGAGGTTAGGTAGACGTATTGTAGGGTATGTTCAAAATACGTGTTGCTGGTTTAATTTTTAGGGGTCTGTATTGATTTGCTTTGCTTATTTGATAGGATTAATTAATAGTGTCTAGAATAAAATTTAAATGGTGTATAAAGGTTTAAAGGTTAAATATTAAGTTCATATATATATATATATATATATATATATATATATATATATATATATATATATATGGGGGGCTCCTAACATGGTGCTTCGGCAGTGGTTATGCTTAACTTTATTTTCAGTGTAAAGTGTATATGCACATACAAACACGTACATGTAAGTCCAGACATAGCTACGTCTGCGCACATGCAAACATATATAGATACACATATACATACAGACACTAGCATCCAGCCGCACGCATGCCCATACATGTGCACGCAGACCTAGATATACAAATATATGTTCATGCATATACACATGACCCATGAGCACATATATCCATGCACGTGTACATTGAAAGATATACATAACAACACATAGGGATATATACATAGATCCAACCATGCCCGCACATACGCATACACATGGAGATACATGCACGCATACAGAAAAGCAAGTAGGTGCGTCAGAGATAACAGTATTTCTGGTATATCCATAAAAAGCACATGCATATACATACAGATATCCATACAAATTGCAACATATGTACACCCATATAAATGTTGGGAGTTTTAGTAGTAGTTAGTAAGTGGGTGTGGGTATTAGGATTCACGGGTAGACGGATGTGTAGATGGGTAAGGTAATATTGGGTATGGAGAGAGTTGTAAGGGGATTTGGTTGTGTTGATATTACACTAATTGGTTATATGCGGTAGATGGATGTATTGTGTGTATTATTGAGCGGGTCCAAAAATGATGTTGTCTTAGGGATGTTTTAGAAGGGTGTATAATTGCTAAAGAGGTGAGATTTGCAATGCCGGCGGTTTATGGTGGTTTATGTTTTCTATTAAGTAATTTGTGTCTATCTTTAAACTGAATATAAAAAGTTTTTCGTTAAGGCAGACAAGGCATGGGGAGTTTAACGATTTACATACGTTAGATTTTTTAAGGATTTCTCACGTAATGGTTGGTGTAAGGTTATTTTGGATTAGGTCTAGATATTGGGAAGTGAGTGAGATTTTGTTAGGGTGGTTGAGGTTTGTGAAAGAGCATTTATGTACTCTGAACCTATCTTTGAAGAAGGTGCCTGCCAGGCCAATATAGTACTTTTTGTCGTTTGGGGTTACTTCAGGTGCACTCGTGGCTTTATAGACTACTTCTGTTTGTAGGCATTGTAGATTTAGTGGGCATTGGCATTTGTTTGTGCAGTTACAATTATCTCTGCTAGTGTTATTTGTGTTTTCATTTTTATTAAGTATTTTCCTATTGTGTTTCTTGATTATTTGTTCTAGGTTATAAGTACAGCTGTAGCTAAGCTTAATTGTGTTTTTATGTAATATTTTGTGTAGTGGGTGATTGGGTGAAAAATGGTTGTTTATTAGTTGAAATAATTTTTTGCCTAGTTTGGTTTTAAACATTATATTGAAGGGAGTTGAACCAAATTATTTTTCTGGCTCTATTTTTCTTGTTTGGGGTTGATGGATTAGGTTCAATGTAATTAAAAATTGTGTTTGGGTGGCCACTTTCTTTAAGGGCATTTTCATAAAATGTTTTATGCAAGTTTAGAGGAATTTTTTATGCAAGTTTAGAGGAATTTGTACTAAGGCTTTTTTTCGATGGATGTAGGGACATGTTCAATGATATGTTTTTGGTGGTTCGATAGTGGGTGTATATACAGTGGGTAAGTCTTTAGTGTAAGGTTCATATGAGTTATTTGAGATCTATATATCCATATATATATAGGTGTGTGTGCGTATATATATACGTATATGTATCTATATATATTTGTGAGTGTATATATGTGTATAAGAGTCGTGTGTATGTATGTGTATGTCTGCATATGGACCGATGTATGTCTGCATATACATTGTTTATATGCATGTATGTGTGCGCATGTGTTTGTATATGGATGTGTAGAGGTGTGCATATATATGTATATATGTGTGTATTTGCGCGTGTAACGTATGTATTATTAAAAAACAACCCATTGTAAACTGATATGGACAAGTCGACGTATAGCGACTAGAAAAACTTTAAATGAACCCTGTAACTGTCAACATATGACATCTACACTAACCCTTTCCCTCTCTCTCCCTCTCTTTCCCTCTCGCTCTCCCTCTCTTTTCCTCTCGCTCTCCCTCCCTCTTTGTCTCACCTACTTAATATACCTCACTGAACAAGCAAAAGACAGTTAAATTTTAAAATTGAAACACTCCCCCTCTCTTTACCCCCTCTCTTTACCCCCTCTCCCTTTTTTCTTTTTTTTCTTCTTTTTTAACATCATCTCTCCTCCTCCCCCATACTATATCCACATATATCTCCACCCACGCCTACCTGAATCTGCTACCCCCACACACAACACAATCTAATGTATCTTAACCCTCAAAACTGAAATATTGTCAATACCTGTCCCCCTCCCCCTTATTATCTCCTACTTCAACCCCCCTCTTTCTCTATCTTTTTTCTCTCATATTTCTTCTAAAACAATTCTTCCTAATACCAATAACCACTTCTGTAAGGCCTGATGAGGCTGTTAGACTGTAAACATGGTCCAACATCTGAAACATGTGTAGCCAAACAGATAAAAGGGTTATAAAAAAATAAAACACATATTTGCTCTGCAATAGTATTGAGCACTCTCTTCAGGATTTTACTAATCACCAGTTTTACCGAATATATATACATATATGTATATATATGTATGTATGTATGTACATATGTATATATATGTATGTATGTATGGCGAATGAACCCTTTTTCGGGGTCAACGGCCAACTAGCACCGTGTATATTTGTGTGTATGTATATATGTGTTGGGGTGGAGAGGGCTCCCGTAAGCCGTAGTGAAGGCAACCTTTCTAGGAGAAGCAAATCTCTGATTTAAAAAACCATAAAGCGGGAGACCAGTACCCGCATTAAGCTGGTCTGCAGTTTGATTTGTTGCTGGCTATCTTGCTCTTGCTTGTTGCTGGATCTCAACATTTGAACCGAAAGAGAGACTTAGCTGTCGTGCACATCTAAGACTCTGTAACATCATCTGTGTATAGATACTCCCTCAGGCATTTGGGCGTATGGACTTTAAGTGTCTGAGGGAGTGGCACTCGTCTGACAAGATGTTGCAATCATCATCATGTATGCAGATATATACGTATATATGTATATATATAAATGCATATATCATAATTCAAGTGTAGATTTAGATACTCGTTTCATCATGTTAAAACCTTGTTCCTGTCTTTTAATTTTAGGCATGTCCCTGTTCTTTCTAATATTCCTATGGATGACTCTATCCTTGACGAGACATCATCACTGAAACCACTTCACTAAATTCTGCTTGTCGTTCGAATATTAGATACACTGCTTCTATTAAAGTAGGTTCTTTATATCTCTTTAAACACTCTCTAACAATAGTGGATATTCTCTACAAATCTTATATATTACCATATATGACGTTATTATATCTGGTCTGGTGAATCTGTATTCCATGTCAGGCGTTTTGATAAGTTGTTAAACTGTATTTGCCATTTTATTAGCCTTTCTCTGCAAATATTCTCTCGCAGACGCGACGTTATAAGCGACAGTCTTTTCTATAAACACTATTATGACATGTGTTCTTCAGAATTATCTAATCTATTCTCTGCTTCCTTTGTTCCAGATCGTTTGACTCTTTAATCTAATGGTCTCCACCAAATCGCTGTCTCGTACCCTTTTTGTAATATAGCTTCCTACTCCAATGGCTTATTTCCAAAACACCCATGTTAATGTGTTATTTTCATCATGCTGACAATTTTTCTATATCTATAACCATGGTCCTTTCAAGACGAATGTCAATAAGCCTCTTCTATATTTGTAATAATCATTTTTCGTAGTTGTTAGCTCCTTACATCAAGTGGCAGCACACCTATTTCCATTAAAAATGCATATCTACACATGTAACCAAATCCGTAAGGGGGCTGGTAATGATATCTGTGATCAAGATTTCGAATCAATGGAACTGATTTCAAACGTCTAGATACTCTCTTAATTTTTTTCTGTTTGGAGTTTCACCGAAACACCACGCAGAAACAAACCGTTTTCGCTTATAAACGAGCATATATGTATTCCGCTGTTTATATCTTGCTCGTTCCTAAATAACATAGATCACTGGTCCTTGCAATCGGGAAATTAAGGACTATATTGTTGAATTTTGCAGATTTTTTCCTGTCATGAAGATTTTAATCTCCCCGAGGTATTGTCTTCCGAACTCTCTGCTTGCCGGCTAATCCCATATATATATATATATATATATATATATATATATATATATATATATATATATATATATATATATATATATAATGTATATATGTGTATGTGTATATATGCACGTATGTGTATGTATACATGTATGCATGTATGGATATGTGTGTGTATATGCATAATATATATATATATATATATATATATATATATATATATATATATATATATATATATATTAGGATTTCTGCTGGGATGCCGTCAGAACCAGCCGCCTTATTGTTTTTCATCTTCCTAATTGCATCCCGCACCTCTTCCAGACTGGGTGGTTCTCCCATGCTCTCAATTATGGGCTGTTGGGGGAGTTTTTCAAGGGCCTCCATCTCTGGAGTGGTGTCCCTGTTCAGAAGATCCTCGTAATGCTCTTTCCATCTATTTGTTATTTCTCCCTTTCCTTTCAGCAGCGTGAGCCCATCCTTAGACCGAAGGGGAGTCAGAGAACGGTAGCTGGGGCCGTATACCACTTTTGTGGCTTCAAAGAATCTTCTGGTGTCCCCAGAGTCAGCAAACTGCTGGATCTCCTGAGCCTTCTTCATCCACCAGAGGTTCTTCAGCTTCCTGACTGTCGATTGGACAGCCGCTTTAGCCTTGGCATGGGCAGCTCTTTTAACCTTGCAATTGATGTTATTCTGCCAGGTGATAAAAGTTTGCCTCTTGATGTCTATAAGCTGTTGGATTTCGGTATCGTTTTCATCGTACCAATCCTGATGTTTCCGCTTTTTCTGCCCTAGGATGATTATACTGGAGTCCATGATGGCAGAAGACAGCTTGTCCCAGTGCTCTTCAGCGTCATGCGGATACTGCTTGGGCAGGTCCGCGCTAAGAGCCGCCTGGAGGTGTTGTTGGTAGGTGATATCGCCCAGCTGCTCGATGTTTAGCTTTGGTCGGCTCTGTCTTTTTTGCATCCTTTGCTTCCGCATTAAATGGATAGACATGATGGAGCGAATAAGACGGTGGTCGGTCCAACAATTGTCTGTACTGGTCATTGCCCTGGTGTTCAGTACATCACAGCGGTCTTTGGCACGGACAATGACATAGTCAATGAGGTGCCTGATTTTACTTCGAGGGTGCATCCATGATGTTTTGAATGCGTTTTTTTGTCGGAAAAGTGTGTTCGTGATGATCAGGTTATGTTCTGAGCACTTTGTCAGTAGGAGTGTACCATTTGAGTTAATGTTCCCAACTTCTTCTCTTCCAAGCGTTCCTCTCCAGTGCTGATGGTCTCGTCCCACTCTGGCATTGAAATCCCCAAGTAGGATTATCTTGTCCCCCTAGGGGGCCCCGGATAAAATGGTGTCAAGGTCAGCATAAAAGGTCTCCTTTATTTCATCATGTGCATCAAGTGTTGGAGCATACGCACTAATCACAGTGGCCATTTGGCTGCCCGCAAGCATCAGGCGCATGGTCATTAGGCGTTCGTTGATGCCCACAGGGGGCTCATTGAGGTGGTGGATGAGGCTGTTCTTTATAGCAAAGCCCACGCCATGGATACGCGGCTCTTCCGCAGGCCTTCCTTTCCAAAAGAAGGTGTACCCGCCTTTCTCCTCCCTCAGCTGCCCGTCGTCAGCCAGTCGGGTTTCAGAGAGCGCAGCTATGTCAATCTGGAACCTCCTTAGCTCTCTTGAGATAATGGCAGTTCTTCTTTCGGGTCGATCACTTGTTTTGCTGTCCATGAGGGTCCTCACATTCCAGGTTCCAAAATATAGGCATAAGTTTTCTTTCTTTTTCCGACCGCGTGGTGGTGATCCCTCTGGATGCGGTAGTTCAGACGGGTTTTTATGAGGCAGGCCATTTTTAGGGGTACCTTTTCTAACCCCCCTCCCCTACTGGGGTGAGCAGAGTGGATCCTAAACAGGGCTGCTCAGTCATGGATGCAGCTGCCGAAAAACTCTTTCTGCCTCGGTCCGTGAGGTTAGCGACTGAATCTGGCACCCACCGCCTATGTGCCAGGTTGCAGCTAGGAGCTGCCAGACTACACTGTCCTGCTCCCGTCACCACTTCCTGGTCGCCACAGGACATTTTCTATCCGGGAATTAAGGGAGAGCTCTCTCTGCCTCAGTCCGGGAGCTTAATGACTAAAACTGTCACAAGACTTTTCCATCCATGATGTAGAGTAGGATGTGTTCCCTTTCGGGAGAACGCCTGCGCGTGATGTCTTTTAACGTGGGGAGACTGATGCGCCTGCAGCCACCACACGGCCCCTTGGCAGAGGAGGGCCTGATTCCAATGGCATGGAGAACCACGACGACTGGAGACTCTCTTCTGTTGCAGCCTTCATCCGCCTTCAGTGCCGTTGTGTCATTATTGTCATCATCCGCCGCATCAGCCGTTGAGGTCTTTTGGATCACTCTTTGTCTGGAACCTCCCCTTCAACCTTACCGCCATGGGTGGCCCTACCAGGAGCCTAGGCTCCAGACGGCATCGCTCTCAGGTTCATCGGAACTCACAAGGTTCTCCACCACGACAAGGTGGCGATCCAGGGAGACGGCATCCCAGCAGAAATCCTGAAGAAAGGCGGGCCTGATCTTCTCAGACACATCCATGCCCTGCTGCTCAAAATATGGGAACAAGAGAAAATCCCTGCACAACTTAGAGATGCCCTAGTGGTCTCCATCTTTAAGAAGGGAGACAAGGCAAACTGTGGGAACTACCGGGGCATTTCTCTCCTCTCTACCACAGGGAAAGCCCTAGCTCGGGTTTTGGCCAACAGGCTTACACCCCTTGCAGAAACCATCCTTCCCGAGTCCCAAAGTGGTTTTCGACCAAATAGAGGCACGATGGACATGATCTTCACTGCTCGTCAACTCCAAGAAAAGTGCAGGGAGCAAAATTTACCATTATACATGGCTTTTATAGACCTTACTAAAGCCTTTGACTCTGTGAACCGTCAAGCCCTTTGGCTGGTTCTTGCAAGGTTTGGATGCCCAGAGAGGTACATTCGGGTACTGAGACTGCTACATGACAATATGTCAGCTACAGTCCTCAGTAGTAGTGGAGATGAAACAGAGCCCTTCAGGGTTGACACGGGAGTGAAACAGGGATGTGTCATTGCCCCAACCCTGTTCTCCATTTTCATTACTGCTATCCTCCATCTCACGGATAAACATCTTCCCCATGGAGTTCGGATTATGTACAGAACTGACGGGCGACTTTTTAACATCAACAAATTTAGGGCCAAAGGTCGAACGAACACCATATCCATTATGGAGCTACAGTATGCAGACGATAACGCCCTTGTAGCCCTCTCAGAAGAGGACCTACAGTGTACACTGGTTGCCTTCACGAGGGCGTACAAACAGCTAGGACTAACAATTAATATAAAAAAAAACCCAAATCCTCCATCAATCACCACCAAACAGTACTCCAGTCTCACCCCCAAACATCTCCATCGACAACGCTAGACTGGAAAATGTGGACCACTTCCCATACCTAGGCAGCATCCTATCATCAAAAGCCAACATAGATGATGAAATACAACACCGTCTCAGCTGTGCCAGTGGGGCTTTCTCAAGGCTAAGGAAGAGAGTATTTGAGAACCGTGACCTTCTGGCAAAGACCAAAATCATGGTATATAAAGCTGTCTTGCTGCCCACTCTTCTCTATGGATCGGAGACCTGGACCACATACAGGAGGCACATAAAAACCCTGGAGACGTACCACCAAAGATGCCTCAGAAAAAATCCTCAGAATTAGTTGGAAGGACCGACGCACCAACACCAGCGTCCTGAGTGAGGCTGACATTCCCACTATCACCGCTACTGTTGCTCAACGCCAGCTCAGATGGACTGGTCATGTTGTCCGAATGCCGGATCTCCGCCTCCCAAAACAGATTTTCTGCTCTCAGCTTGTTGAGGGAAAGCGTGCCCAGGGTGGCCAAAAGATGAGGTATAAGGACAACATCAAAGCAAATCTAAAGCGGTTTCACATGGACCTTGAGACATGGGAGGACGTGGCTGGGAACAGGTTGGCATGGAGGAGCGCTGTCCACAAAGGTGCTGCGCTTTATAGTAGTGACCTAAATCAAGCTGCTGAGGATAAACGCAAGCACAGAAAGGACAGATTATTAACCAGACACACCCAACCCCACCCCACCACCACTACCTTTATCTGCCCAAATTGCACAAGACAAATTGGGTCTAGGATTGGGCTCTATGCTCACCTGAGGACCCACAGAAGCCACAACGGAAGACAGTCTTACTCGGACACGAGTGACCGCCGATGATGATGATGATATATATATATATATATACTGAGGGAATTAGAACAAGAGTCTAAAGAGCAGAGTATATTTTAATGTATTAGTAAATTAGTAATACGACACCTCCTCATGAATCCGATTTTTAATTCTTAATTGTGATTATAAATAATCAATCATCTTACTTTATATATGTATGTATGCATGATCCAACTCAGCCCCCATTTAGCTCAATTTTCAACCTATTTATTTCTTTATTTCTATTATTTTTATCTTTTTTTTTTGCTCTTTTCCCCACTCTTCATCCTTTACCCCTTAATTTTATTTCATGTGTTATTTTGACCTTACCGTTATTTCTATTTACCGTTTAGCTATTATTATTATTATTATTATTATTATTATTATTATTATTATTATTATTAGTAGTAGTAGTAGTAGTAGTAGTAGTAGTAGTATTTTTATTATTATTATTAATTTTATTATTATTATTACTATCATTATTATTATTGTCATTATTATTATTTTTATTTTTATGATCATTATTATTATTTTTATTGTTATTGTCATTATTATTATTATTATTATTATTATTATTATTATTATTATTATTATCATTATCATTACTGTTATTATTATTGTTATTGTTAATAGTACATTTACCCTATTACTCCACCACGCCAATCATCCACCTCCCAAACTCTACTTTGTCCTTTTATACACCTCAAAAGCCTTTGCTACCCTCCCTTTTTACTGCTGCCTTATACCATACCCCCTCCCTGTATATCTAATAACAAAGAAAACCTAGAATTATTGCTACATATTATCTAACATATATTGGTATTCTGAAATTTATTATTGTAGCCTTACAACTACCCACCCAGACCCACCTCATAACTTGCTTCTTTAACCCACTTCCGAACCCTCCTTCGCCTCTCTAAATTTAAACCCTGGAACAGGACGCCCCATGTGACCCCTCTTATTCAACCCTTCTTAGACACACCCATTCGCCCTTTTGTCTTAAATCATAACCATAACCCCCCCCCAAAAAAATATAGCCCACTTCATAGTGGTGTTGTCGTCTAAGTTGCATCTGTCAAAAAATGCCTCTCCATAGATAATAGACATCTTACACACCGATAAAATAGAATTACAAAACAAACACTACATACATTTAAGACTATGATAAAGACCCTATACACCTTTATACATTACACTCCTCTTTATACGCTCCTCCTTTATTTAGAATACGATAAAACTTCTCTCAACATCCTCTATAATTTTAATTAATCGATTTTTTTCCTAATGAATCCCACGCAAGACGCCACATCCCGACTATGTTACCTAACATCTTCTGTTCTGATGAGAAGCATTAGGCTTCGAAATGCCTTGGCATAAAGAGTCCCTTCTACCCCAACTACATATTTGTCTGTATTCCCTTATTGAATAAATGAACCAATATATAGTTTTTGTGACTTCATTTCCCGTTCCTTTTGTTCTCCTATATATATATATATATATATATATATATATATATATATATATATATATATATATATATATATATATATGTGTGTGTGTGTGTGTATATATATGTGTGTGTGTGTGTGTGTGTATCTGTGTGGGTATGCGACCGTAATAACCGAATTGATTAGTAGTTATTTGCACTGACTTTTTAATACAAAATGACTTTTTTTCCCGATCAATGATCGATGGTAATTCAATTATATCGACTGATCTGTGTTCATTGCAGTTAAATTGATCGATTCCGTTGTTTTTCCAAATCGATCATGTAATTAAAAAATTAAAGGAATCAAAACGAAATGGGTGATGCGCATGAAAATTAATAAAAAGTTTAATTGGAATCTTAAAAAAAACAAAACAAAGGTTGTATGCCCCTTCTCCCACACGTACAATGAAAAAAAGAAACAAAAAACAAAAACAAAAAAAAACAAACAATAAAAATGTTGAAAGAATACAAAGGAAAGTGTGACGCAATAAAGAAAGGGAATAACTTTTTTTTTTAATTTGAACTAGCAGGCCATTTCTTGTTGCCCGATCGTAAGATACGCTTAAATATGATATTTTAATTCAAGCGTATTTATTATCATAGGCCAAATTCTCTATCGATTATTATATTGAACCTAATATAAAATATATCAAAACTAAAAAAAAACAAGATATATTATTTAAGTGCCATCAGCTTGGATCGAAACCAAAACATACAACTGTCCACTCTCATTCCTTAGCCTCTGAGACATGCTCATACACACACATATATGTACACACACATACATACATATATATATATACATATATACATCTGCACACACACGCACACACTCATATATATGTACACACATATACATATATATACACATATACACACACGC
Organism: Euprymna scolopes; assembly: GCF_053919585.1. Classification (NCBI taxonomy): domain Eukaryota; kingdom Metazoa; phylum Mollusca; class Cephalopoda; order Sepiida; family Sepiolidae; genus Euprymna; species Euprymna scolopes. The sequence continues at coordinate 43,522,872 of NC_136493.1, read as the reverse complement.
AAACACATACATATATATATAGAGAGAGAGATATAAATTCGCCTCTCATCCATTTTTTAAACGATGGAATCGTCCGATAGTCGAAAGCAAGATTCAAGCAAGCAAGCAACTGGCTAGGATTCTCTAATCACACAGACGTAGCTGGTAGCACAACACATAGCTTCTCTGTATCCCATTCCCTATCTCAGATGGTTACATTTCCGACACGTTTCCCAGTCCAGCAAGATCAACATGCCTCACTTCTAGATCTTTCTGACAACGGTTCCCGATGATTGTACAACAAATGCCCACAGCCAACTCAGGAATGCTGATCACGCTGTGATAATGCTAGAAATCAGCCTAAATTCTCGCCCTAAAACTGAAGACCCACTACTCAAAACAACGAGGTATTACAAAAAGGCTGATTGGGAAGCTATTGGGGAACTCATCAGAGATGCCCCATAGCAAAATATCTTTACTCTTCCAGCGGAACAGTGTGCAAATGAGACCACTGAATGGTTCAAAACTGCAATTGAAACACATGTTCCCGCACGGAAATTCTATAGCAAGCCCCACTCTCCCCAATGGTTTACTTCTGCTTGTGCAGCTGCCATTTGTCAAAGGCAGCATGCGTTCCGCAGATTCAACCGACATAAGTCCAGCTCAAATAAACAGCAGTATATATAAGCTAAAAATAATTGTCAGAGAGTGATAGAGACAGCTAAGACAGATTACTCTGAAACCACCAGAAAACGCATCGAAGCACAGAAATTAGAAACCCGGGATGTTTGGAAAATCTACAACAGCGTAGTACATAATGGGCAGTCAATTATTCCGCCACTATCAAACAATCATGAGGCTGCTTGCACGGCAACTTACAAGGCCAATCTGCTTGCCAGTCGGTTTGCCTCAAACTCCACACTGGACTCGGTACACCACTCACTCCGTGATTTTCCTTTGCGAACAGACGCCACACCAGACGATTTGAAAATACCCCCTTCTCAGGTACATGCTATTATAAAAAAAACCAAGACACCTCAAAAGCATGTGGACCAGATCTCATCCCGGCTGTGCAATTAAAAAAATGCTCTGCCGGGGTTGCTCCAGTTCTCTCCAAACTTTACAATAAATGTCTTAACGAATCTTGCTTTCGCGACTGCTGGAAAACCGCTTCTGTGGTACCAGTCTTCAAGAATTCTGGTGACTAAATTATCGCCCCATTAGCCTCCTCCCGCTTTTCGCCAAAATATTTGAGTCCTTAGTTAATCAAACCCTAGCCCAGCACGTAAAATCTGCTAAAATCCTGACTGACAAACAATATGGATTCAGGCAAGCCCGTTCAACAGCAGATATCTTAACTGTAGTTTCTGAACGTATATACTGTTCATCAGAAAAAACAAGGAAGGGTAGAGCGGTAGCCATGTATATATTTAAGGCTTTTGACAGGGTATGGCACGATGGTTTTCTAAGGAAAAAAAGATAATATGAAATCACTGGAAGAATTCATAATGTAAAATTGTCCTCGACGGTCGTACATCTAAACAATATGACATAAATGCGGGAGTACCTCAGGGGTCTATCCTTGGACCTCTATTATTCCTGATATTCATAAATGACCTCCCTGATAAAATTGTTTCGGAGATGAGTATATTTGCCGATGACACCACTCTATAACAGATATGAGGGAAAGCAAATGAACACATATCCGAGGAAATGACAGAAACACTAGAGGATGACCTCCAATCTGTAGTGGAATGGGGACAAATAGGATGGCCACATGCAATGCTGCTAAGACTAAGCGTGTTTCCTTTAATAACTAGAAGAAAACTTCTCTACCACCAATAGCAATGGCCAAGAACACATTGCCTGAAAGTACTTCTTTTAAACACCTCGGCCTAACGTTTACAGGGAATATTAACTGGAATAAATACATTGAGAGCATTGCCAAGGCTGCTGCAAGGAAGGTTGGCTCCCTCTACCGTGCTAGAAAACTGCTTACGCCTGAAAGTATCCTGTACCTCTATAAGGCCACCATTCGCTCATGTATGGAGTACTGTTGTCACATCTGGGCTGGTGCATCTGCTGCGTGTCTCTCGCTCCTGGACAGGTTTCAAAAGAGAGTCGGCAAGCTGATAGGTCCTGAGCTGTCATCTAGGCTTCAGCCTCTGTCCCATCGACGAGATGTTGCATCCCTCTGCCTGTTCTACAAATACTTTAATGGTGAATGCTCTGACGAACTACAAACATTGTACCTCCCTGACGTAACTACCCCCGACAAACCCGACAAGCTACTAAGTCCCATCCCTTTACAGTAGAGATCCCTAGGTGCAAGAAAGCCTTTTACTCCAATAGTTTCTTCCCCAGAGCTGCAGGTCTTTGGAACTCCCTTCCGGGATTCTGCTTTCCCAACTGTACTGATATGCAGAAGTTCAAAGTGTAATGTGAACAAACTCATCTCCCTTCATAATGTCCCTGCAAATTAAGTCCCTGATAGTAGTCCCCTGTCTAAACACTTGAAATTTTAGATGTAGGTTAATTGGACACGGTTCAAACATTTTAATTTAATTTGAGCCCTCCCCCTCAAAATGTTAAGGAATCAAAATTGGGGTCAAAGTTTTAAAATACTTACCTATACGGTCTCTACCAAGTTTCCAAACTTTTCTCTATGGTAGCTAAGGAAGCCTATTATATAGAGAGACATTACCGTACGTATTCACACTTTTTAATATATACAAATGCGTATAAAGTTATGAACAGTATATAGGGCCTGAACAAAGCCGGACAGAACTTCTAGTATATATATATATATATATATATATATATATATATATATATATATATATATATATATATATATATATATATATAGTAGCGTCTAAAACTAAGGGACAAAATTAAAAAAATTAATATTTGTTTGTGAAAAGCTGAAATTTGGTCAACTGGTAGTCGTTATCATCCATAATAACATACTACAATTTAAATCATTTGCAAAGGATAGAAAAAGAATTATAACAATTATTTATTTATTTTCAAAATAGAAACGTCCAAAAGTAACGGACAAAATTGAGAAAAACAATGTAAACAGCCAAAAAACAATAAAAATATATCTACAATCAATATTTAGTAAATGAGCCCTTGCTCTCAATGAGAGCTGCACACCTTCGACTACAAGAACGAATCAGTTCTTGAAAATCCTCGATACTAATTTTAGACCATTCTTCTTGAAGCTTTTGTCAAAATGTGAGCTTTTCACAGTTGTTATTTCTAATAAGTATGAGGTTTTAAAATTTTGTCCCTTAGCTTTGGACGCTACTGTATATATATATTGTTACGAATGCCCCTCCGTTGGGAACGACGAAGGAGGATTACGTAACACAAAGAAAAAAAAAAGGAAAATAAGTTTTAGGTCCTCGGCTTTTAATCCATACGGTATAGAGGGGGAGGGGAACACCTTTCTCAGACCAGTGAAATAAAAATAAAATAAAATAGGTACAAAACACAGTGGGAGAAAACGGAGGCAACGCGGTCTTAAAGTGTAAATCAATTTTATTACAAAGAAGCTACTAGGCTAACATGAGGGAGTGTGAAAACGAATTAATTAAACAACAAAAGAAAAACAGATTATGAGGACTGGGGGTGGGGTCTTATGCTAGTGTCCAAAAATGCCAACGGAAAATACATCAATGAAAAACAGTAAAAAAACATGTCAAAATAAACAAGTCATCGATACGACGCATGAGAGAGAGAGAGAGAGAGAGAGAGAGAGAGAGAGAGAGAGAGAGGGGGGGCCTTACAATTAATATTCTGTTTCTCATGTGAGATTTCTTGGCAGTCTATCGTCTTTCTTTTGTTTTCATTTGTGGGTGTTTGGTTTCGCGACGCATGTCCACAATTCGGTTGTTAATTTATAAAGTCCGTAAGTCATTCTTTCTTTTATTTCAGAATATTCTGTTCAAATAATTTGTCTATTGTAAATTAGTTTCCCGTTTAATTTTCACTCAATGAGTCCACGGCTTACACCCATTCTCAACAATAACCCGTAGCAGGGTTCAACGTCTGTTCGCCATAATGGGTTTTCAGAAGTGGTTTCTATTAGAAAACAATGTTCTTTTTTCTTCTTCCTCCTTTCACGCTCCTTCCTCCATACTTTGCTTCACTTTCCTTTTTCCTTCTTTGTGCACTTTTTTGGCGCTAAAAGAAACACAAAACCAAACGAGGTCACGAAGTGCGTTGACCGGATGACCTGCCAACCCGCTTTCACACCAAAGGGGTGGAAAGTGCCAATACCGATTGAACGTTCCATCAAACTGTCTCGTCCTCTGTCCTCTTTTTCTTCACTCTTCTTTCTCTCCTTTTGCTTCGGCGACAATTTAAATACAACAAAAAGAAAAGGCTAGATGCAATCTGCGTCGGCCAAAATAAGTCAAGATTTAAAAATTTCTTTTTAAAATACATAATCTATTTTTACGATTATGTAATAATATATATATATATATATATATATATATATATATATATATATTAATCCTTATTACAGAGTATAATAAGTGAATAATACATGGTTCCCCGAGACATAAAGAAAGTTCAGCCCCCCATTTAGCCCCCAAAGTTCTCAGGGAACGTCAAATATTCGTGAAAATGAACAAACGGTACAGCTTCAGGCCTTAACATATGTAAGTTTGAGTACTGCACCACGCAAAAAAAGAAATGATTAAGTCCCTCATTGGACCCCCCCACCCCACCTTTTTCCCCCAGAAGTCCCCAAAGCCTTAACATTTTTAAATTTGAGTTCAGCCCATCCAAAACTGCTAAATATGCATACACAGAACATTTTGGACAAATATGGTAAAATAGTCCACAACATGGAGTGTTTTTATTAGTCCTAAAAGAGCCCCTGGGGCGCATCAAAGCGTTATCGCGAAGTATAGACAAACAAAATTACAAAATTATATAGAAATCTGTTAGTTACAACTTTTCAAAAAGGCATTCATTTCTTTGGATAAGTACAAAAGAAAGAAAACTCGTTCTGTTACTTTTTTACTCATATCATATTTAATGTTTGTACAAAATTTCAAAAAATACGAAGGCGTACTCATTGAGAAAAGTACTGACAGACAAACGGACGAACGCGCGAATGGACAAACGGACAGGGGTGAATTTTTAGGTCCACCTTCCTTCTGTCAGAGGACAAATACATACATACATACATACATACATATATATATATATATATATATATATATATATATATATATATATATATATATAAAGTTTGTTTTTGAAGTGTCGTTACTTTCAATGTAGAACGTTTTCGTTTAACGGGTCTAGATAGTTATTTTAAAATCAGTCACCATTAATTTTGAGTTAAGCTCAATGTGTCTATTTAATAGGGATAGAGCACATACAGTGCAAAATTTTGTTGAAAATTCAAAGACTTACGTTTTCATTTTATAACCTTCGTTTATTTCCTGGATTTTTTCCATTACAGCTGTTTCATTGATGAGTTGGCAATTTTACGATTTATGTTTCCATAAAAATATCCTGTCCCAACCAACTTTTTCAGATGTTTATCCATTAGATTTTTACAGCAAAAGGTATATATTTTGCACTATATATATATGTTTTGTTTTCAGTTGTATACACATATATATATATATATATATATATTATACACAACTCCAAACATACATGGCTCTGTCAGTGGGGCATTAGAATACGCCGACTGCCCCCCTGCAGAGGGTAAAAGCCCCTCAATGGGGGTCCTGGATAGGACCTTAAACTATATCCAGTGGTGAGGCCGCAGCTTGTGGGCTTTGGGGAGTGTGGAGCCACCCTTTAATTACCATTGCTCACAGGTCCACTCTGACCCGGAGTGGTAGTACCTGTTAGGGTCCCAACTATGGGTTAAATAGAAACCAACGTGAAAACAACAAATATATTCTATTAAAAATGGATTCGGCATTAAATAACCCGAAAAGGGTTGATATGCCGTAATACAAAAACAACCAACCAACCAACCAAATATACATAAATCAAATCTGATGTTCAAATTGGATCCCAAATGTGCGATACGTTGTGAATTGAAGTAATTGCTTGTGCTTGGCAGTAATTAGAACATGATAGATGTACGTACTAGATAGGCATGAACAACACACACACACACACACACACACACACACACACACAGACACACACACACACACACATACACACACGCAAAAATTCATTTTGCGGTCCTAACTTATCGTTTAATGCTGGGGCGACGGACACGTGTAAGCACAAGAAGGCCATCAACTGACATTTGTAATGAACGATGTGTGTATTTTGATTTGAATCTGATAAAATAAAAAACAAAACTAACACGCTTATACGATATAATAGCAGAGGGCGCCGAGCGTTACCTGTTCGTAAAATACGCTTAAATGTGACATTTTAATTCATGCAAAATTCCTTTTTTCTTATTACTATATAACCCGTTCTCTACTGATTTTTATATCATCGGTCGGATAAGAGATAGCTAAAATGAACTAACGTTAACGTCTACATGTGTAGAAAAGATTTTTCTATCGAATTACGCCTGCCAAGGCCCAATCTTCTCCAATTTTGACCTCTAGCGGCTATTTTTACTGGCTAAAACCCCATAAAAACTGTCCACAAAAATGCAATCATTTTACCAGCAACTGACTATCTGGAATGGTCTGGCCGTAAAATACGGTGAAATATTATATTTTTAATGTATGCATATTTCATATTTAATTTCATAGAGTTCATACTCTTGCGTATTATATTGTACCTAATAATTAATACCGATTTCAAAAGTAGAATATGATATATAACTTTGCTGCAATCAGCTAGAATTGAAACTAAAACATACAGCGGTCCAGCTTTAATCGTTACCATTTGAGCTATCATGGCTTGGATAAAAAATAGCTAAAATGAACTAACGTTAACGTACACATGTGTAAAAAAATAGCGTTCTGTCGACTTACGTCTGCCAAGGCCCAGTCTTCTTCAATTTTGATCTCTATCAGCTATTTTTACTGGCTAAAACCCCATAAAAACTGTCCACAAAAATGCAATCATTTTACCAGCATTATGTCGCGGTGTGACATTACGTCTCGGAGAAAATACAGTTTTATAACATACAAACAAGCAGACATACATAGTGAGATTTATGAATTAGATTACAATGAGTGAATATGCTGTACTGCCACTTTCATTTTATTTATTATTCAAGTTTTTTTTTACCTATCAAAATCTCAGTGTACTTGTAATATATAAATCAGTGTACACGTATAATCCATTAAAACACGAATGTATTATTTAGTAACAGTGTCTTTATGGATCAGAGATCGTCTGTTTATTACGCGAAGAATAGAAATACTACGAAACGGGGCGTATTCTCTCCTGATGACCCGGCATTATCTGGAGGACGAAATAGAAATACCCTACAAGTGAGAAAAAAAAAACAAAACAAAAAACAATACACATGATTATATATGTGTATAAGTAAATTAACTGATGGGAAGGCTCTGAAACGGATTGTATTCTCTCCTGATAACCCGACATTAGCTGGAAGCTGAAATGGAATACTTCACCAGAGAAAACAGCTGAAAAAAACATGATTATATATAAGTCTACAAAGCAGGCTATATATTTTAGATCAAAAGATCTTCTGATATCCGCTTGCTTCATAGCGGTTTTCTGCTACTGTTCCGGTAGCCATTTTATTATATATCAAAAGTTATTTAGCAATACATAAGTGTCGGTGTGTCATCTACGGGACTAATTTACCTGTATTGGATAAAAAAAAAAACAGAGAAGGTACTTTATAGTTTTTTATATTTTACACGTCGTGGTCAAGAAATATTTTTATTTTTTGTTCATCATTTTCTAAAAAAAATGCTTTCTTCATTTTATTTTCACCTAAAATAGGCCTTAAGGGAAACCTAATAATATTACACTGGGGAATTCAGACCTTAAAAGGGAGTGCCTTCACACGACCCATTATTTGAGGCTTCAATTAATTGTGATGCGCGTGGATTATTTATTTTAAATTACCCGACTATATTTCCTAGCCAAATATCAAACTTTTGCTTACAACTTTGTTAGGATCATTATTTACTACGTTTTTCATGTGACTTTTATCATCTAGCTAAAATTCGGACCTTTTCTGTGACGTATAAATGGCAGCTAGAAACTATTTCCCAAAACACATACTAAAATCATTTGTTGACATCTATACTGATGGCACCACCATCTATGGAAACACATCTACGTCCGTAAATGACAAAGTTCTCTCTGATTCTCTCTCCTCTTATCTTGAGCGCGTGGTACAGTGGCAGAAGAGGTGGTTGGTTACTTTTAATGCATCTAAAACCAAGCTCCTATCTTTACATCATCAACGCTCTGATCCCAATCTGGCATCAATTTAAATGAATGGCTCTCGTTTAGGGGAAGGTTCATGTTTTGATGAGCTTCTGGGCTTGATCTTTACTCCTGACCTTTTTTTTTTAAAAATTTTTTTATCACATTTTCACCCCAAACAAGGCAAATTGCCACTTTGGTGTAGGGGCTACTATCAGGGGCAACAACTACTGGGGTACTATGTAGGGATTTGGGCAGCAAGGTGTCGGTTCACGTTACACTTGAACTTCTGCACGTCAGTACTGTTGGGGAAGCAGGGACCTGGAATGGAATTCCAGAGTCTAGCGGTTCTGGGGAAGAAACTATTGGAGTAAAAAGATCTTTTACATCTAGGGATCTCTACAGTGTGGGAGTGGGATTTAGCAGCCTGTCGGGTTTGTCGAGGGTGCACACGTCGTGGGGGCACAAGTTATTGCAGTTCGTCAGAGCATTCACCACTAAAATGCTTGTAGAAAAGGCAGAGGGATGCAACATTTCGTCGATGGGACAGAGGCTGAAGCTTAGATGCCAGTTCAGGGCCTATCAGGTTTGCGACTCTCTTTTGAACCTTGTCAAGGAGCGAGAGACTAGTAGCAGATGCACCAGCCCAGATGTGGCAGCAATACTCCATACATGGGCGAATGGTGGCCTTATAGAGATACAGGATACTTTCGGGTGTTAGTAGTTTTCTAGCACGGTAGAGAGAGCCCACCTTTCTTGCAGCGGCCCTGGCAATGCCTTCAATGTAATTGTTCCAACTCATGTTTCCTGTGAACGTTAGGCCAAGGAGTTTGAAAGATGGACTCTCAGATAAAGAGTCGTTGGCCATTGCTATTGGTTGTAGAGAGGGTTTCTTGTAATTATTGAATGAAACTAGTTTAGTCTTTGCAGCATTGAACGCGACCAACCACTTTTGTCCCCATTCCACTACAGATTGGAGGTCTTCCTCTAGTGTTTCTGCCATTTCTTTAGAAATGTGTTCATTCGTCTTCCTGTCGTGCCTGCCATAGAGTGTTGTGTCATCAGCATATATACCCATCTCAGAGGCAATGTTGTCGGGGAGGTCATTTATGAATATCAGGAACAATAGAGGTCCAAGGATAGAACCCTGGGGCACCCCCGTATTTATATCATATTGTTTAGATGTACGACCGTCGAGGACAACCTGGATTTTTCTCTTATCTAAGAAGGATTTAATTATGTTAAGTATTCTACCAGTGATACCGTATGATCTGATTTTACTGAGGAGACCCTCATGCCATACCCTGTCAAAAGCCTTAGATATATCTAGAGCTACCGCTCTGCCCTCCCCCGCGTTGTCCAGTGAATGGTATATGCGTTCAGAGATCACAGTTAGAATGTCTGCTGTGGAACGGGCTTGTCTAAATCCATATTGTTTGTCAGTCAGTAGTTTAGCATCTGTAAGATGATGGACTAGAGCATGGTTAATTATGGTCTCAAATATTTTGGCAAAAAGTGGGAGGAGACTAATGGGGCGATAATTTGATGGGTTTGTCTTTTCGCCAGAATTCTTGAATACTGGTACAACAGAAGCAGTTTTCCAACAGACGGGAAAGCAAGCTTCATTAAGGCATTTGTTGTAGAGTTTGGAGAGAACTGAAGCTACTTCGGCTGAGCACTTTTTTAATAGCACAGCTGGGATAAGATCGGGTCACCATGCTTTTGAGGTATCAAGGTTTTTTATGATAGCATGCACCTGAGCAGGGGTGGTTTTCAGATCGTCTAGTGTGGCGACTGTCCGCATAGGAAAGTCAGGTAGGGGGTGGTTGGAAGGGTCCAGTGTGGAGTTTGAGGCAAACCGACTGGCAAGCATGTTAGCCTTGTCGGTTGCTGAGGAGACAACCTCGTGATTGTTTGTTAGTGGGGGAATTGTTGATTGCCCATTATTTACTACACTGTTGTAGATTTTCCAGAAGTCTCGAGTTCCTAGTTTTTGTGCTTCGATGCGCTTTTTAGTGGTTTCCGTAAATTCTCTCTTAGCTGTTGCTATTTCTTTCTTAACGTTATTTCTAGCTTCTATATACTTCAGTCTGTTTGAACTGGACTTATGTCGGTTAAACCTACGGCATGCATGCTGCTTTTGAGTAATGGCAGTTGCACAAGTCGACGTAAACCATTGGGGAGAGTGGGGCTTACTATAAAATTTCCGCATGGGAACATGCGCTTCGATTGCAGTTTTGAACCAGTCAGTGGTCTCGTTTGCACATTGTTCAGCAGGGAGAGAGAAAATATTTTTCCATGGAGCATCTCTAATTAGTTCCCTGATGGCTTCCCAGTCAGCCTTATTATAATATCTCGTTGTTTTGAGCACTGGCTCTTCAGTTTTGGGTCTAGAGTTTAGGGCGATTTCAACCATTATCACTGCATGATCAGCGTTCCTGAGTGGGCTGTGGGCCTTCGTTATGCAGTCATCGGGAACTGTGGTCAAAAACAGATCTAGAAGTGATGCGTGTTGTTCTTCCTGGTCAGGGAAACGGGTTGGAAACGTAACAATTTGTGATAGGGAGTGAGATATAGCGAAGCTATGGGTTGTGCTGCCCGCTGCATCTGTGTGAGTAGAGAATCCACGCCAGTTTTTGTGGTGGACATTAAAGTCACCAAACACATGTATTTGTGCGCTAGTGTCGAGGGTCAGTGCCGTGTCTATGCTGTCAGATACTTTGTTTATTATGGAGCAGTCCTGAGTCGAGGGAGAGCGGTAGAGAAAATAATAGTAGCTAAATGGAACACGTACATGAAGTCAGTTGCGAAACTTCGCTGGAAAAATGATAGGGTCCTTCTACCGCTCCAAAAGATATCCCACTGCTGATGTAATTATCTATCTATATAAAAGCCAAGTACGTCCAAGGATGAAGTACTGCTGCCACATCTTGGCAGGTGCTGCTAAAAACAGCCTATCCTACCTTGAGAGAGTACAAAATAGGCTTCGTGGCTTAGTGGGGGATACCCTTTTCTCTTCCCTGCAACCTCCCTCCCACAGAAGAGACGTTACGAGCCTGTCTTTGTTTTATCGTTACTTCCACGGCAAGTGCTCGTCTGAGTTCCAATCTCTAGTCCCCCTCGCCAATCTTTCACGATAAACACCCGTCTAGCTGAAACCACTGTCAAAAATTTTCCCCACTCTTTATCTGTGCTAAAACCAAAACGTAGATTCCATGAACAAAGCTTCTTTATTAGATGTGCACGCCTGTGGAACTCTCTTCCACCTGACTACAACTTGGATGTCTTAAAGTCCAACATAAACAAATTCCTGATAAACCGCCCCCTTAATAAGACACTTTATCAAATCTCCATTACTAACGATTACTATGATATTATCCCATTGATTACTGTACACGCAATAACCTTTATCCTCGAGTGGCTTCCGGACCGTGATAAGTGGCGACTACCTTGTAAAAACAAACAAACAAACAAACAAAAAAACAGGACGAGTATATACAAATGCGTGCTACCTTTGTAGGTCTTGTTACTATTAGTCTCGATCGGTTGAGCCTCTTTGGACGCCCGTAAGCGCCAATTGTCGAATGTGTAGCGATAACATGAAATATCTCGAGGATTCTTATCTCACCTTCTACCGCATGACACATCAACCCACCAAAAAGAGTTATCTGGGCTAAAACGATATAAAATGAAACGGCAGCAAAAACGAACAATAAACAATAATACAGGCAAAAAAACCTTCAGGCGATAAAAACAAAACCGGCATAAGAAAAGATAATGGTTGGCCAATGGTGACTTAGGCGCTTGCAAATAAGATACGCCAAGTGTTTAGCCATTAATTATTTTACGAGACCAACATTCCAAACGGGTGCGCCTGGTGTCTGTGGCGAAATAGATATTAAAAGAAGCCTACGGTTTAATGAACTACCCATCGGAGCTTATTATCTTTTACTTCTTTCTGTCTTTTTTCTTTTCTGTTTTCCTGTCTCCGTTTGTGTATTTCTTTCTTCTTTTCTTTCTTTCTTTCTTTCTTTCTTTTTTCTTTCTGTCTTTCTTTCTTTCTTTTTTCCTTTCTTTCTTCTTTTCTTTCTTTCGTTTTTTGTTGATTTCTTCTTTTCTGTTTCTCTTTCTTCTTTTCTGTCTTTCTTCTTTTCTGTCTTTCTTCTTTTCTGTCTTTCTTTTTTCTTTTGTGGATTTCTTTCTTTCTCCTTTTCTTCCTTCCTTCCTTCCTTCTTTTCTTTCTTTTTTCTTTCTTTCTTTCTTCTTTTCTGTTTCTCTTTCTTCGTTTCTGCCTTTCTCCTGTTCTGTCTTTCTTCTTTCTTTTGTATATTTCTTTCTTCCTTCTTTTCTTTCTTTCTTCTTTTCTTTCTTTCTTTCTTTCTTTCTTTCGTCTTTTTCGTTTCTCTTTCTTCTTTTCTGTCTTTCTTCTTTTCTGTCTTTCTTCTTTTCTGTCTTTCTTTTTTACCGCTTCTCTTTCTTCTTTTCTTTCTTCCTTCTTTTCTTTCTTTCTTTCTTCTTTTCTTTCTTCCTGCGTTTCTTTCTTTTCTTTCTTTCCTACTTCTTTTTCGTTTCTCTTTCTTCTTTTCTGTCTTTCTTTTTCCTTTTGTGTATTTCTTTCTTTGCTCTTTTCTTTCTTTGTTCTTTTCTTTCTTTCTTTCTTCGTTTCTTTCTTTCTTCTTTACCGCTTCTCTTTCTTTTTTTCTTTCTTCTTTACAGCTGCTTCTCTTTCTTCTTTTCTTTCTTTCTTCTTTTCTTTCTTTCTTCTTTTCTTTCTTTTTTTCTTTCCTTCTTCGTTTCTTTCTTTCTTCTTTACCGCTTCTCTTTCTTTTTTTCTTTCTTCTTTACACCTGCTTCTCTTTCTTCTTTTCTTTCTTTCTTCTTTTCTTTCTTTCTTCTTTTCTTTCTTTTTTTCTTTCCTTCTTCTTTTCTTTCTTTCGTTTTTCTGTCTTTCTTCTTTTCTGTCTTTCTTTTGCCTTTCTTTTTCATCTTTTTATGTGGCAGTCACCACTTATCAAGGCCTGAACGCCACTCGAAGTTAAGAGTTAATGAATGTAAGCTGATAGTGTAGTAATCGTTAATTGTGCCAATTGGGTAGAATTTAATTATTAACGGGGACGGATCAACAATAACTTGTTTGCATTGGATTTGAAGGCTCGCATGTTGGATTAAACCGGGAAGGCAGTTCTTGGAAATAAGTTTTGTTCGTTGAAATTTTTAATAGTTGTTATAGAGATCTTAACAACTAATTTGATGCATGTGTTCAATTTCAGACATGGTGCTTTCTCACGACGAGAGCCATTCATTTCAATTGGGTCCAGATGGGGATCATGACGATTATAATGACAATATCGTTTTCGATGCATTAAAATTTAACATCCACCTTTTTCCCCATTTGCACCATGTTCTCAAGATCAGAAGAGAGAGAGAGAGAGAGAGAGAGAGAGAGAAAGAGAGAGAAAGAAAGAAAGAAAGAAAGAGAGACTGATACTCAAGAAAGGCTGGCTCTCTAAACTAGAACTAACAGAAATCCAGAGAAAAATAAATGATGAAACTGAACAAGAAGCATCCCCCAACGGAAACGCACGTAGAGCAACCCCACAAGTTGAAGCCTCACAAGTAAAAACACCAAAGACCGAGGGCCAACAAAGAACGAAGTCTACAAACGTGGAAACCAAGAACAATGAAACAGAACTAACAGAGAATGAAGCAAATGAAATTAATGAAATAATACAGCTGATGAAGGAAGAACAAACAAACCTCCCATCGTTAAAGAACCAAAAGATGAAGAAATTAAAAACAGAATCAGAGAATGTTTACAAACTCCTCCCACACATCCCAACAAATACAATCACAGACTTAAACAACCTGATTTACGCAGGCGCCAAAATAGTAAGTATAAAACTCAATTCAGAAAAACAACCGGGGACAAGCGGACCGACAAAACCTGGATGGCAAATAGGACTAGAAACCCAAATACACAAACATAAAAAAGAAACCAAAATAATCAACAAGAAGAAAGCAATGTGGAGAAAACGGAATATTCGAAATGTAACTGACAGGGAGAGGCTAAACAAGAAACAGGAAGAACTGGACCAAAAAATAAAAGCAAAAGAAGCGAGATTGAGACGATATAGATATAAATCTGAACAATGCAAACAAAACAGAACATTTGAAACTAATGAAAGCCAATTCTACAAAAATCTGAACGGAGGAAAAACAAAAACAGAACAACCAAATCCGACAGAAACAACACTCTACTGGAGTAAAATATGGGAAGAGCGACGAGATCACAATAGAAATGCCGAGTGGCTGAAAGACATGAAAGAAGAGTTACAACAAATAGAAGCAGAAACAGTGAATGAAATCAGCAAGGAAACCCTAAAGAAAACCATAGGAAAAATGGCAAACTGGAGAGCACCAGGGCACGACGGGATCCATGCATACTGGTTCAAAAAATTCACAACCTTACATGAAAGGCTAGCCCAAAACCTGAGAAGATGTATACAGGAAGCAAGCGTACCAGACTGGATGACAAAAGGTATAACCACACTGCTACAGAAGGACACGGAGAAAGGAACCGTCCCTAGCAACTATAGGCCAATCACGTGCTTACCAACTATGTGGAAGATACTGACAGCACAACTGAGGGAACAAATCTACCACTCCCTCAATAACCGTGGACTCATCCCCGAGGAGCAGAAAGGATGCCAAAAAGCAAAAAGAGGAACACATGACCTGCTTTATATAGATCAAAAGATCCTAAAGTAGGTAAAAAGAGGAGAAAGAATTTAGCCATGGCATGGATCGACTACAAAAAAGCGTACGACAGGATCCCCCAAGCATGGATAATAGAATGGCTAAAAATGTATAAAATACCAAGCAGATCACCAACGTAATAGAAAATGCAATGAAAAGATGGAGACTGGAATTGACAGCTGATGGACAACACATAACAGAAATTAACATACAAAGAGGCGTCTTTCAAGGAGACTCACTATCACCACTACTGTTCATCATAGCGATGATGCCCTTGAACAGTATTCTGAGAAAGTGCCAAGCCGGATACAAGTTCTTCAATACAGAGAAAAAATGAACCACCTGATGTACATGGACGATCTGAAACATTTGGCAAATACCGAAAAAGAAGCTAGAGACACTAATTAATACTACCAGGATCTTCAGCCAAGATATCAAAATGGAATTTGGAATGGAAAAGTGCACACAAAAAGGGAAAACTGGAAACGACAGAAGGCATGGAACTACCCAACCAAATAAAAATGAGGGCACTAGGGAAACAAGACGACTATAACTACTTGAGAATTCTTGAAGCGGACACCATCAGAGCAACAGAAATGAAAGAGAAAATTGGAAAGGAATACCTCAGGAGAACAAGAAAACTCCTGGAAACTAAATTATATAGCAGAAACATAACAAAAGGTATTAATACATGGACAGCATCACTAGTAAGATAGTCTGGACCGTTTATAGGGTGGACAAAAGAAGAACTGAGACAACTCGACTAGAAAACCAGGAAACTCATGACCATGAATAATGCACTACACCCAAAGGACGATATTGACAGACTCTACGTGAAAAAGAAAGACGGCGAGAGAGGACTGATCTGTATAGAGGACTGTGTGAAGGACACGAAAAAAGAACTAGAAAAATACATAATGCAAAACACTGAAAGGATAATTATGGCAGCGAGAGACACTGAAAACAACAAAACAGAGAACAGAAAGACAAACGACAAAACGAGAAAAGAGAAATGGGAAGAGAAACAACTCCACGGAAGATTCATAAGAATGACAAAAGATGATAATAACGAAAACACCTGGACATGGATGCGAAAAGGACATATAAACCGAGAAACAGAATCTCTAATAACTGCAGCAGAAGATAACTCGATAAGAACCAACCATATCAAAGCAAGAATCGATAAAACACAAGAAAACAGCAAATGCAGACTCTGTGGACAAAGAGTCGAAACGATAAACCATATAGTAAGTGAATGCAGCAAACTGGCCCAAAAGGAATACAAAAACAGGCATTACCAAGTGGGGAGGGTGGTGCACTGGGAATTGTGCAAACGACTGCATTTTGAGCGTACAGACAAATGGTACAAACAAAAACCCGCAACAGCACTCGAAAACGAGAACCACAAAATCCTATGAGACATGGACATACAGACTGACAAACATATCCAAGCAAGAAGACCAGATGTCGTAATAATTAACAAGAAAGAAAAATCCTGTCAAATCGTTGACTTTGCAGTCCCAGCTGACCAAAGGGTGAGTATGAAAAAAAAAGGAGAAACGAAGCAAATACACAGAACTAGCCAGATAGTTAAAAGGAATTTGGATGATGAAGAAAATCAAAATAGTACCGATAATAGTAGGAGCACTAGGAGCAATTCCGAAAAACTTGGAAAAAAAGAATGGCAGAAATTGGAATCAGAGGAATAACTGCAAAAGTACAACGACTTACGATAATGAAAACGACTGAAATATTAAGGAAAACCCTTGAATGCGGAGAATAATACAAGAAGACGATATAACGAATAAGCGTTACAGGGAATGAAGAACACCGAAACTGCATATTTACAAGTTCTTCACCCCCATCATGCATCCCCCATCGGTTCATCACCGCCCCCCACTAAAATAAATGATACCAAAGGGCCGAGGAGGGTCAATAAGGACTGAAAGACCGAGGAGCGAACGCCAACCAGACCTCGGCTGGACAAGCGCAAAGAGAACTGGGACCTTGGAGAGGCTGAGTTCCACTCAAATTCCAGTATAAACCAATGGCGACTACGAGCGAGAAATCAATGGTAAGCGGCTGGAGCGATGATGCAAATTCATTTGCAAATGCTATCGAAGGAGGTGAAGAGAGCTGGACGTCTGGGGAAACTTGTTGTCACTCAGCTTCCAGAGAACACCACAGGTTTCCAATCAGATTGTTTGTTGACTTGTGTGAAAGCTCCATGTGAGCCAATAATAATAATAATAATAATAATAATAATAATAATAATAATAATAATAATAATTGCGTAGTATCACTAGTAAGATACCTTGGACCGTTCATAGGGTGGATTAAAAAAATTGAAACAGCTCATGACCATGCGTAACGCACTACACCCGAAGGACGATGTTGGCCGACTCTACGTGAAAAGGAAAGACAGCGGGAGAGGACTTGTTTGTATATAAGACTGTATAAATGATACCAAAAAAAGAACTAGAAAAATGCATAATACAAAACACTTAAAGTATAATTATGGCAGCGAGAGACACGACCCCCCCCAAAAAAAAACAATTAAGCAGAAAACAGAGAGACAAATGAGAAGCAAGAAAATAAAAATGGGAAGAGAAACAGCTACACGGAAGATTTGTAAGGATAACAAAAGACGAGTATAACGAAAACACCCGGACATGGATTCGAAACGGAAACGTAAACCGAGAAACTAAATCCCGAATAACGGCAGCATAAAATCACTCGATAAGAACCAACCACATCAAAGCAACGATCGACCAAACACAAGAACACAGAAAATGCAGACTCCGTGGACAAAGACACGAAACAACAAACCATATATTAATGAATGTATCAAACTAGCTCAAAGCGAATACATGAATAGGCACGACAAAGTAGAAAGGGCACTACACTGAGAATTATGCAAAAAAACTGCACCTCGAACGCATGGACAATGTTACAAACATAAGCCAGCAACAGTAATTGAAAACGAGAATAACAAAATCCTATGGGGCATGGCCACACAAAAAGATAAACCCATCCAAGCAAGAAGACCGGATACCATAATAATTAACAAGAAAGAAAAGTCCTGCAAAATCGTAGACGTTGCTGTTCCAGCTGACCACAGGATAAATATTAAAGAAAAGGAGGACTGGAGTAAATACACCGAGCTCGACAGAGAGCCGAAAGAGATATGGATGATAAAAAAAATCAAGATAGTACCGATAATAGTAAGAGCACTAGGAACAATTTAAAAAACTTTACAAAAAGGATGGGAGAATTTGAATCAGTCAGAGGAAAACCCGGAAAGATACAACGAATATCAATAATGAAAACAGCGGAAATATTAAAGAAAACATTTGAATGCGGAGACTAATACGCATGAGCAACATGCGCGGGCTACACGACCTACTGTAGAGACAAAACATTAAGAAGCGGTCTGGGAAAATGCACAAATATGTCAGACAGATTCGATCTTAAAGATAATATGCAACCAGAATTCCCCCCCCCCCCCAAAAAAAAATGTACTGTTCGTCTCACTGAAGAAAATTATAGAGAAGCGGGAAAACTTGTAAAAACCGAAATCCTATTGATAGTTGAATTTAGCTAATAGGCAGCTTCTATCGTCCATGGCAAAAAAGAAGCAAAATACGTTGTAGTATTTGCACACGTGGAAAACTAAGAGGACTTAATCAACAAAAGATACAGAAAGAACCACTTTCAAGGGGTTCTGTAAAAACCGTTTGGAGTAATCACAGTCAAATGTGTGGGCGTTATAGGAATTTGCAAAATAAATTCACCTCACCAAAAATTGAACCGCACGGACAGTAACAGCTTGTTTTCATTAAAAGCAATCTCAAACCAGAAGAAAGCCAGGCGGTTTGGCACCACGATGTCAGTAAATACTAAAAAACAAAAGGCATGAATAAGACTGCGGCGATAAAGTTCCGTTCGGAGAGAATTCGAAAAAATGATGACAAACAGTATGATCAAATATACCTAAATCTAGAAAAACAAATCCTTAAATACAAGACCTCATGTAGGGATACAATATTCACACTTCTGTTACGACATTTCTGCCACAGGCAACATCGGAATTCTCGTTAAATTATCGCTTTACATTTGATGAATCTAAAGGTTCTGCTATTTTTAATAATAGTGAATGTCACGCTTTTTTTCTGATTGTCTCTAGGCATTTTTGAACTATTAGCAGACATACATCTGTTTTGAATAATAAACATTTATTATATAATATACACTTTTGAATAATAAACTATATTTAAAAATATTGAATCTTTATTTTTTTTATATTGAGTTGCCTTATTTCCTGATCTCTGCGTTTAAAGCTGAAGTTTATCCAATAATAAAACTTCCTCCCAAGCCAGGTCCTGGATACAACCTTAAACTATATCCAGTGGTGAGGCCCCAGCTTGTGGGCTTTGGGGAGTGTGGAGCCACCCTTTAATTACCATTGCTCACAGGTCCACTCTGACCCGGAGTGGTAGTACCTGTTAGGGTCCCAACTATGGGTTAAATAGAAACCGACGTGAAAACAACAAATATATTCTATTAAAAAAAAAATTCTTCAAAATCTTTTGATTCGGCATTAAATAACCCGAAAAGGGTTGATATGCCGTAAAACAACCAACCAACCAACCAACCTCCCAAGCCACAACAAGAAAGCAACATCCTACCGATGATTACTTTTATAAACAAATACATACGAAAGCAAGTAGTTGCCTGGTATTATGCGATTTATAACATTGAAAAAGAAATGCGTTGATGTTTAACAATCACACTTCATGAAATTAAACGCGAATCACACACACACACACACACACACACACACACATGTACTACAAAACAAAAACGAATTTATTACTGCTACAAAATACAAAATCACAAAGAAAGGCCAGCAAATACAGTACAGTTTTTCTATGTGTAACGACATCCTACTATATAACGAGAGAGCCGTCATACCGAAAGCGTTAAAACAAAAGAAAATGAACCATTACCCTCTGTGGAGTAAAAACTTGGAAGGAGGTGTTATTAGGCCTTATCTATTCTCTAATAATGGAGTCTTGTAACCATCATAGAAACCTCAGTAGTTATTACTTCCGAGAGGAATTATCGCGACACTATGCGAAACTATGCGCTAACTCAACATTCGAAAACACCGAAAATCTTTCTTTGTATTTACTTTCTTGGACAATATATCCTTTCTACCTATACGTGTTTTTTGCGTATTTTTATGACCCTTTCTTAGGTTATACAATACGCCTTGAAACAATTATAAAAATACGTCAGCGTTTCTATCAAAATGAAGAAATAATCTATTGTTTTATATCTACATATATATTATAAATTCCACAGCCAAACAGCGTCATAGCCCATAAGAGCCATGACAGTCAACGAACCGGAAGTTCAAGTTTCACCCTCATTTGGGCTCGTCAGTTAGACACATCCGAACTCAGGATTCGAAACCCGAGCCTCTTGCATGCGAGGCAAGCACTCTACCAACTGAGAAAACGCCCCGCACACAAGAATTTCTATTAACCAACACACATCAAGCAACGCGCGCCAAAATCCGAGTGTGAAACGAACCTACTTCGTCAATATATATATATATATATATATATATATATATATATATATAACTACTTCATTTACTTACATACACACAAACACACACACACATATATATATTTAAATTGAGAATTTATTGTTTGAGACAAGTATACTGTTCTCTATTTTATATATATCGAGCTTTAGTTTTATGTCTAGGTTCTTCTTGACAATATTATTTCACTATAATATTTAACAAGACAATAACTCATTTGATTATCTAATCAGTGATATGTATTAATATACACACACACACACACACACACACACACACACACACACATATATATATATATATATATGTGTGTACAAATGTGTGTTTGTGTAAATATAATAATGTAAAAATTAAAAGCATTCTATGCGGATACACAGACGTTTCGACATTAAAACGTAATATCGCGACTATGAAATAAGTTAAAAAATTATATTAAAAAAAAAATCAAACAACTGAAGTTTAACCTCATTAGTCGTGTTATATATTTTTTACTACGATTCGTCAGTCGTCCCAGCTTCTTCCAGTAAAAATCTATCTTAATGAAATTTTCGATAAAATAGACAACTTCATACCAAACTCTTTCTATTAAAAGATGTAATCTGTATTTATAAACGTATTAATCATATACTATGGAGAACAAAACATAATTTCAAACCCACCTATTTTAAGAAATAAGTAAATATGAGCTTACCTTAAAAATTTCTGTAATAGACTTTACGAAGCGTACATCTATAGAACCACATCCTAATCTACAGGCACGTAAGATACTGTAAAATGTGAAATATAGTGTCCGAATATTAAAATATTCCAGCAAGATTTCATTTTAAATACCGACATAGTCGATTGAAAATTCTTTATGAAGACCGCAGTTGGGTTTGCAAGGGTCGCATGTTTTAAAAATATAGAATCTATATATTAATACGATAGCGTGCGCGTTCTTTTGTGTCACGCTTAGATCCGGGTCGTTTAATTATGTTCTTCTATTTCTTGTCATAAATAATTTTACCAAGAATTCTTTTTGGTTTCGCTTTTTACTATAGCTGATGGCACTAACACCATCTATTTTTTTATAAATACTTTTATCAAGATCTCTTCATAGGTTTCGGTTTCGATTATGGCTGGAGGAACTCGAGTTATATATATATATATATATATGTACATATATGTTTTTCATGTGTTTTTATTTCGGTTTCGAGTCAAGCTAATGCACCCAAGTCATATAGATATATTTTGCGATTTTTGAAATCGTAACTTTATAATATATAATAATCGATAGAACATTGATTCTGTAATAATGTATACGAAATCTGAAAGAACTAAAATATCATATTTAAACGTACTTTACGATCGGGCTTTACTGGGCGTTTCTGCTAGCTTAGATAAATACTTTTGCAGTTTTAACAAAAAAGCTATAATAATATCAGCGTCTTCATTTACATCAAACATCTACAGAATGCCAACATCAATATATTACATATGAATGAGTCCCCTGTGGAATTTCCACAGGTCCCGCTAGTTAATTATGAATACATCAAACTTCAATAAAGAAAATGACAACAATCGTTCCTGACAACGATCGGGTGTACCGATTAAAAGCGCTTGAGAAGGATATGGCTAATAACTACTGGGCGCCATAATATACAGCATGCCAGCCAAAATAAAAAAGACCGCTTGACGAATTGAAAAGTTATTAACAAAATCGTAACAATATTTCATGCGTATCATAAAACAAATCAATCATAACTCCCTGAAAGAATATCTACATTAAAAAAACAGCAAATGAAAACGCAAAGGACTAGAAAAAAAAGGACCGCATAATCTGCTAACTTTCCGATACCATCGCGTGGATTGATGCTCGTCTCCTTGAAATTGTCAATTGTTTGCAGTTGCATAATGCGGACGATTATCTCAAAACCAACCTTTTAATTTGTTGTTGTTGCTAAGATACTCGAAACATCGGAGCCGCGGAGACGCCGGTGTCGTGATGCAGTCGTCAACAAGTTGATCGGTTATTTTTCTTTTTAATCGCTCATTCCAATTCGTTTGTCTTATTTTCTTTTGTATAATGCATGTTTTATATCTCGCATCCGTCTTTCTTAGATATGCCTTCTATCATTCACCTTATCCTTTTCTCTATTTCCCCATCTCTATCTATCTATCTATCTATCTATCTATCTATCTATCAATTCCCACTCATTAAATATATTTCTCTCTAATTTTCTCACATAATCCTCTCTCTATTTTTCTAAATCTCCTTTCTCGTATTCACCGTATTAGTCTCTATGTATGTATGTATGTATGTATGTATGTATGTATGTATGTATGTATGTATATATATATATATATATATATATATATATAGAGAGAGAGAGAGAGAGAGAGAGAGAAACAGAGAGTTTATAAAATTACTAGACTTAAAAACGGACAAAAGTCATACCCTGTTGAATAGAATTAATGATTATACTAGACCCCCAGAGTAAATGTGGCATTGTGGTGACTGATCGTTATTAATTCTTGAAGAGTTTTAAGCCATGTTTAGTTTCAGAACAGTTTTCGATGGTTAGGTGTTCTACACAAGTCCTGGAGGTGACTGGTTCTCAGTAAACAGTTTTTTGAGTTGAAACTACAGAGTAAAAGATTCTTCCCGTGTTGCTACAGAAAAGGTTTATTTTTTATGGTATAATTCTGGTTTCTGATTGTTTGGTAGCGGAACGTAAATTAATTCGATTCGTCAGGTTCTAGCAGCATTGTTTATAAATAGAATATCCCGACTGTGGGGGATTCATACCCCATTAGAGTCCAAAAATATTGCAACAATTCTTATAAATCCTAAACTGTGAATAAAATAAGTACCATAATACTTAGTTTGCTGCAGCCTCCCATAACAAAGATCCATGCAAAATTTCAGCCAGCTCGGGCAAGTAGTTTTCAAGAACAAATGGAACGACCAGACAGACACACTGAGAGAGATGTAATATACATAGAATTTTTCACATAAATTGTTAACATTCGTGAGTACTTAAATACACACCCACGTTTGTTTAGTTTTTTTTAACCAATAAACTTTTCATAGATTTTTTATGGAGTAGATTTTTTTAAAATAGATTTTTGCCGAAAACATTCTATGCAACAGGATAATTAAGGTTTATTTTTGTTTTTGTTGTTTTTTTGTTTGTTCCTTTCACCATTGAAACCATCTCATTCTATGTCTAGGAAAATATTTTACCCGCTAACTTTTGCGTGACGAGATGGAAGTATATATATTTAATTATATGAAAAATAGATTGGAGATGGAAGGACCTGAACGCTTAATGTTTCACCCGATTTATGCGTGCTTTTTCATTGGCCGTGTCAATGACCATCCCTCTTGAAAAAGCCAGCACAAATCGGGCGAAACGTTGAGCGTTCAGGTCCTTTCACCTCCAATCTATTTTTTCATATCGCCGGATTTCATCCATCTTAACAATCATTTAATTATATGCAAAACTGAAAAGAAAATTATCTTTACCTTTTCTATGCGCCTTGCACCAAGCAGACTATTAATCGACAGAACTTCTTTGCAATGTCTTTCTTTGTAATAACACGTAGATAAAGAATTGCCCCAGTAAGGAAAGATCTCATCTTCTGCTGATTGTAAAAGGTTAGGTCAAAGTTTAGCGGTGATAACGGGTGCTTTGATTATACGACATATTCACGCTGACACACCAGTTCCCGTTAGATTACCGAAGTTAAGCGACATTGAGCCAGGTCATACTAACTGGGTGCCCATTTAATACTGACCAGGTGCTGTATGTGCTCTCTACTTATCTCAGCATTGTTTCCAGTCGTCGTTGATTTCTACTTGCCACTGAAATAATGGCAGTGCAGACTCAGGAATGTTAAGGTCTGGGATTGCGTAACCATTCCTTCACGAATACACGCGCAGGCACTCTCACAATGGGTATCTATTGTCTCTCTCGAGAGAAGGGAAGTCATAATTATTAGGGCTAGGACAACAGCATATTCTTTTTAAAAATTTTTTTTGACTCTTGAGTGTGTACCTGTTTATATCTTATATGCATTTGTATAGAGTGATGTGGTTCTCGGTTGATTAACTGTGTCTGTGTCGGATATATACTCGAGAAACAAAACAATGAAAAGAATATGCTGTTGTCAGATCCCTAATTATTACACATTAGATCAAACTTCGATTACACTAAAATAAAAATACTAAAATCACTCTAATCCTAATAAACCGGGGGTATTTTACATACCCGTTAGGGATACGTCTTCGACAATCAGTCTGGCAATAGCTTTGTTACTCTCATGATGAGACATGATTATGACCAGTTCTAGATAGTTCACCTTCCAACGCTTTATCTTCTACATTAAGTAAAGGTTAAATTATTGCTAATCGCCTGATGCGGTCCCACTGCGATATGCCAACGAGATGCTTAGATATTTTTTGCAGTCTAGAGTGTGCGTTTCTCAATGCTTTTGCTTTTTCAAAGATACTCTTCGTCTGTGCCTAACCTCTTGAAAATGAAGTTGAAAAACACGCATCAGATCGGACCATGAGGATACTGTAAACATTTAAATTATTCAATATTTAATATAACGAATTTTGGCAAGAGTGTTGTTTTTTTCTATTCGTATTATTATAACATGAAAGATAATGATAAAATACTGAAAAAGAGAGAGAGAGAACAGGAAAGAGACAAGAGATGAACAGATGCAGCTGAGAGAGAGAGAGAGAGAGAGATAGAGGGAGAGAGATAGAGGGAGAGAGAGATAGAGGGAGAGAGGGAGAGAGATAGAGGGAGAGAGTGGGGCGTATTATTTGCAAGAATTAATCAAGAGAATCATTGAACAGAGAAAATTGGATGAAGACTGAAATTAATAGTTTCCATAGCAACAGATGATTCATTTGCATATGTAATGAGTCAGACTGTCGCTTTTACTAGAAAGGTTACCGAGTGCGAGACGCAGAACATCGCGTATGACTTGGGTTTGCATTCAAGAGTATAAAGGTATAAAATACGCCTTCTTTGACCGGGTCTACTGCGAAACTGCAGCAAAATGTAAAAGAGCTCTTATTGCGAAATAAGCGTTCAGGGCAAATAAGCACACAGATACAAAAGCAGCCCACAAGAAAATGACGTAGAACATGGATTGATATTTAGTCTGTATTTGTCGAAAGATTTGTTAGGAGTAAGATCTGGTTTGGATTCAGAAAGGCATCGTATGTCAAATAGATAGGATCATGTTGAAAAGACGAAACGGGAGATGGAAACGGTAACAGAAGAAACGAAGAAGAAGTGGATGGGATGGGGGCGAAGCACAGAGGAATATACATATGAATGAGAAATGGTTGATGGGTGAGACTTTTAACCGGTAAGGCGATTAGGTAATATTGATAACAGAAAAAGAATGCTTACTTAAGATAAATGCCTATTGGGAGATAATCTGAATACTAGCTGGGAACGAACTTGAATGCTTAATTGCATATAACTTGAATGCTTACTGGAAGGCAACTTGAATGCTTATTTGGCGATAACCTGAATGCTTACTGGTAGATAACCTGAATGCTTACTAGGAGATACCATGAATGCTTACTGGGAGATAAATTGAATGCTTACAAACAGATAACTTTAATTCTTACTGGGAGAGAACGTAATCGCTTACTTGGATATAACTTTAATTCTTATTGGAAGATAACCTGAAAATTTACTGGGAGATAACTTGAACGCTTACTGGGAGAAAACTTGAATGCTTACTGGGAAATAAGTTGAATGCTTACTAGGAGAAAACTTGAATACTTACTGGGAGACAGCTTGAATGCTTACTGGGAGAAAACTTGAATACTTACTGGGAGATAACTTGAATGCTTACATGGAGAGAACTTTAATGCTTACTGGGAAAGAACTTGATTGCCTACTAAACACTATCCTGGAGTGCCTAAGGTCTCTCTGTACAAGGGTTTGTCAGGAAAACCTGATATAAGGATGCGTTCCTATAAGTAAACATTGACTTAATATTCAAAATCATCTAGTATTTTGGCCTAAATAACATCTCTTCTGTATAGTTAACTAACATTGTGTTTTACAAAGAATGGTGCACCTTCTCCAAATGTTGGGCCTCAATAACCAGCACGAAGCTGGATACGAAGCCAGACAAGATGAATTCTTGTCCTCTACTTCGGTAAGATCAATAAACCACAAGAAGTATACTATAACATACTTAAATGGTCAATTAGGGAGAGAAAAATTAATATTATTAAATTCGTCAGTGTTTTTGATGTAAAAGAGAAATTTAATAGAGTATCCGAATATCAATGGATCTCATGAAGAGATCAAGTGTAAGCATCAGGAAGAGGGTCTCTTGATTTCCGAGAACTTTGATTGATGTAGACGAAAAAAAAATAACATACGCGTGCTATCTATCTATTTCCTCATCTAGCAATCTATCTATCTATCTTTTTATTTCCTTATCTATCTATCAATGTATTTATCTATCTATTCACCTACATGCATACTCAGAGAAATATACATGCATAAATGAAGCGCTCGCAAATTTATGTAACGCAATACTCTTTATGGAAACAAATAGAACTTTCGACATTTGACAATATTTATCATTATGAGTTCTTTTACTCTCACCAGCAAATGGATGATGGCAAATTGCCGACTGTTGTCGAGACACTCAAATTTCAATATCGACTTGAGGTAGTTGTTTATCTAACCACATTAAAAAAACTGTGATACAACAAATGAGTATGTTTTGATAAATATATATAAAATTGCTATTGCTATATCTATCTATCTATCTATCTATCTACTTCTGTCTATCTAATGTTATATAATGGATATTTTGTTTGTTTGTTTGTTTGTGTGTGTGTGTATGTGTGTGTGTGTGTAAGTTTATTTTATGGATTCCAAAACCGTTGCGCTTATTGATTTGAAATTTCATATGTCTGTGAATGTTCTTACGTAGGTTTTGTATTAGAATTCTTTCGATAACAATCGAAAATCGATAATCGATAGTTAAAGGTAGTCCGATTTTTACCCACTTTCACACTTTATACAGTCTTACATCAAAAGTGCATTTGAGAAGGTTTATCACCGCACAAGCAGAAAGGAACAACTTTAAAATCGTCTCTAGATTCTATTATAAGAAAGGGGCGCGTTTTAAACCACTGTTTTTTTAGCGCACAATTGAACCATGATACTTGGCTTTTGTACGTTTAAGTTTAATTCAAATAATTAATTATAATTTAATAAAATCAACCGTATGCTCTTTGATAAGACATGGGTGCGTTCGAAGAGATGTTTCTGTTTAGAACACAATTAAACCATGATGCTTGACTTTTGCAGTTTAAACGTTAAGTAAAGCCATTATTTTAAGATAATTTTATAAAATCAACAAAAGGTTCTCTACAGTGCAATGTATATTACAATGTATTGTGGACCGAGTCACTGCTTACTCTTGGTCCACTGCGGTAGGTCTCCCTAAGTAGAGCATACAATGTAATCAATTTGATTGAAAAATGGGGGCTTTCGCCGATTTCGATGTAAATAAAAATATGGGAGGATGGCACAGCTGTTTTTCTCATCCAATTCCGAACAACGTCGGGCATCCGTGGTAGTATATATATATATATATATATATATATATATATATATATATATATATAAATAATATATATATATATATATATATATATATATATATATTCAGAAAGTTTATTCATCTGAACCGTCGATTTCAAACCTGATAGTAGGATACCGTTTTCGATCTCTATATCAATATCTCTTCAGCCAAATTTCATCTCGTTATCAGGTTTGAAACCGACGGTACCGATGAATTATCTCATGTAAACTTTCTATAAATAAAAAATATAAATAAAATAAATAACTTGCTCTCATTATTTGAATTTTTTCCTTATAATAGAGCACACTGCTAGAATCCTTTTTTCTTAAATATAACTAAGTATATATATATATATATATATATATATATATATATATATAGGTTAGACCAGAATGAGCACTTACATGAGCATTCTCATAATAGTTTTCCGAGCCTTACTACTTCCGTGTTGGCTCATAACAAATTGGAAGCAGGTGATTTGTTGGTGACACCATCAATAGAATATTAGCTTACAAGGTTTACGGACCACCTCTCTTAGATTTGATTTATCAGCAGAGCTCCCGCCAATTCCTAGATGTACTGCCTTCATAACGACTGCGGAACTGCATCTGTCTTCTTTATGGTAACCCTCCAGAGTATCAGTATAAAGCTAACAGGTGCTACACTATTGCCCAATGGTGACCTGCGTAAAGCAGGGATTTTCATCTTCCTGAGTTAATATGCGTACACGTTCACCTGAGAACATACAGCGCCTGGTATTCCCAAATAGTCAATTATCTGGTACAGTCTAGTTTCTGAATTATTTAACTTCAGTATCAACGTGATCATGTTGTATATTTATGATTATACACTGATTTATTTTAATGCAAAACCATCAAAGTTACGCGGATACGAGAAACACACACGTGAAGTTGTCTCATGGAATCACCTTTATCATTAAAATTAAAAACGAAGAATTCGCTTGTTTATTACAATTGTCTTTAAAGGTCATGTGCACTTCTGCCCCGTAATACGATGACACTTGCTTAAAGGTCATGATTAATTTAGAAACCGTTATGTGATTTTTAGATACTGTCTCATTTCTTACTAAAATCACAAGTAAATCCGATAATAGTCAATCATATGTTCAGTTAGATAAGGGATAATATCATAGGAGGATTGCTTAACCATGAAAACAAAGTTGATTTCTTAATAGGACGGTTCGGCTAGCATTTGCTATCATTGGCGTTAAAGACGGGCATGTAGTAGTGTGTAGGAAAGCTGTTGCGTGAGAACGTGTTCCTATTTACAATGCCTTCCCACGGGACAGAGTTAGACACTAGGGTCGTTTTTTAATGTGAAGAAAAGGAACAACAATAAAAATTGTCTCAGTCGTGAAAGATTTCTCCTCAACTGACAGAGAACAAGAAATTGAAGTGCAGCATCTGAAGACTAGATACTACACTTTGATCTTGACACGAAGGCCATTAATTTATCTGTGACAATTCTTTTTTCACATCCAGAAAATTCTTGGAAAGAAACACTTGGGCGTATATAAGAAGAAATGGAAAGATTTTACAATGTTAATAGTTCGATGAGTTCTTGCTGTAAATATTTAACAGAAAGCAATTAGAGATTAGCATTCAGTCAAGCAGGTAACAGGAAAGGCGATGAAGTAGAGAAAGACGATGTATCAGGTGAAAACGAGCCTGTGGGGCAAGTTTTTCCAACCAAGGTTCATCGGAACCCTGTGATTTCTTATAAGCTTGCCAAGGGTTCCATCAAGAGATACTTATAAGTAGTTATATTTGTAATAATGAATTTTACACGTTTTGTAATCAATTTTATATTGCTTATGGATATACGAAATTGTGAATAAACGAAAAATGGATCTATTTATGTTTAAACTAGTTTTTAGAAAATATGTTTATTTTCGAAACATCTACTATTATCTAAAAAATAAATTTTGTGTTTTTATTATTTGACTTATTTATCTATATCAAGCGGGGCTGGGGGTGCCCGGCTTTGCCTGGTCGTAAAATATGCTTAAATATGATATGTTAAGTTGTCCAGATGTCGCATATATTATTATAGAGTCGTGATTTAAAAAATTAAAAAAAAGTAGTATATGGGTACTATTAGCTGGGATTGAACCCGAAAGACAAATTGTAGCATTTAAAGCTGGTGACATTACCACTGTACTAACATGACACGTATATGAACTGATTAAAAAATAAAAACATTAATAATAAATTAAGATGAATTTACAAAATGTATAATGTTTTTTTTTTAAATTTTGACCCATAAAAAGCAATATTGACAGGCTAAAGACCCATAAAAAACGGTCCATAAAAATCCAATCATTTAAGGCCCCTAGCGCCGCTCTGCGGCTTTTAGTTTCAAAAGAGATAATATTAGCAAATATGGAGAAAGACAGACAGACAGACGGATATATAGTCTTTTATATATTAGATTGTAAGCAAGTAAAAAAGACTGAATGGGGATCCTATTCACTTGAAGGCATGGGAAAGCTTGTGAAAGAAGTGGATAGTCGAAGGACATTTCGCGAAGCTGCTGGACAATACAGAATCAACAAAGACACTTTGTATTGTGCTTTCAAGAAAATAGAAGAAAGGTAAAGAACTGACATCCTTCCTAGAAAGCTGTCGATCACGACAAGTCTTCAGCCAATCTGAAGAGGGAAAGTTTCTGGAATACATCATCGAACCATCACGAAGTGGGGGTCTGATTAGCAGTAAAACTCTTAGAAGGCTAGCTTATCAACTCACTGAAAAGAAATAAAAAACACTTTTTTGACAATTGGGAAACTGATCAAAGAGGGGAGGACTGGCTGTTCAGCTGTAAAAACCGGCACCAAAACAAAATAAGTTCTCGAACTCCATAGTTGCAAGTACAAATGCGTTTCAAACGAATGTGACAATTTTTTTTAACATCAAGGACATCTTTATTAGTTGTTGTTTTTCATCTTTTATTGGTTTGTTTATTCACAACGTTTCGGCCAACTATTCCTCTGGCCTTCGTCAGGTGGTAACCGCGACGGATAGGAACTTCGAATCTCCTAACTGCATTCTCAGCCATCACTGCCATCCGTAGTTGTTGTCGTCTCACCACAGTTTTGGCCAAGTAAACCTCTGGCACGCTTTGGGTGGGATTGAAACCGCTATCTTCAGACAATGCTCATCTGGAACCGTAGAGATTCAACGCCTCTATCAACTGCGCCACGGGCCCCGAAGGGCGATCAAGGTTGGATTCTTTGATCTTATCATTATCCCAACACCACTTTGTTGGCGCCTTAAATGATGATGTCGCCTTAGATGAGGATGTCGCCCATCTAGGACCCATCCTTGCTCCAACCAACTATCAAGAGCGACACGACAGAAAAATCTGTTTTCATGTTGTACTGTGCCCATTTCAATCGGTTTTGTATGTGATGTTGCTTTAATGGAGGCTTTGTCACAGGCTTAACAGACTTTTCCACTTCTATCAGAAGGCGACATTGAGTACTTTTTGAGACACTCTTCAATCCGGTTTGGTCAAAGACTTGTCGACTTGTTTACCCAGGGTTCTTAACAACTTCAAGTTTAATTTGGAATAGAGAACAGCGTGAAACAACTCTTTTACCTTTAAAAGATGTACCTTAATCAGCCCTCTTACGTACCTTTGTAGGGTCTTTAACAAAGTTCTTCACAGTTTGATGGTACTTTCCTATCATTTTCAATATTTCGAGGGTAGTTTTAACTTTTTCTAGCTGTTCTGTAATATCACTCTTTTAAGAAGTACTCAAACCACCTTTACGACCCATTTTATTGACGAAACAAACTGCCTTGTTAATAATTTGACACACCTCAAATACTGTGGATTCAGCAATTACGATGGAAAATTGTTTACATTGTGCGGAACAGTACGAAAATTTCACAGTACGCGCAGCTCAGCATTGCCAACGTTTCCGAAGCATTTAATACGAAACTACCGGTAAGTTTCTGGAACTGGTAAAAAAATGTTATATCGTTAATAATTTGACACGGATTGTATATATATATATATATATATATATATATATATATATATATATATATATACATACATATATATATGTATATATATATATATATATATATATATATATATATATATATATATATATATATATATATATAGGGAGGGGTAAATGGCCTGTTAAAACTTTCGCAAGTATTCTTTTTATGCCACTATGAAATTAAATTCACAATTTTATTGCCATTATACGATAGTTTAATATATGGTCTCTTACATTGCCGAAACAAAAAAATACAAATTTTTAAAATGTCTGTTGAATTGAAGAGAAAATCATCATAGCAGCCACATGAGAAAGACCTGCATCCACCAGTGATCTCCAAGTTAGGGGAAAAATCTCAGAATCAACAGACTGGTAATAAAAAAATACAGTGGAAATTCCATCGATTAAATATAAACAAGAATCAAAGCGTCCTCGCACCTCAAGAACATCTGAACTCATAACAAATTTGAGGGGAAAAATAAGGCGAAATCTATGAAGATCTATGAAAGAAATAGCAAGGAAAGCACAAACATCACCAAGCAGTATGTGAAGAATATCTCAAAGTGATCTACAGATGTTACCCTATAAGTTGTAAAAGAGAATGCTTTTTTTCTGCATCCACACTTGGAAAGAGACTCACCGCAATCGACTCTTGTTAAACCATATCAGAGAGGACACGCTCAATAACATCATCTTCACGAATAAAAAGTTATTCTAACTTCAACAGTCTGACAATGATCAAACTGATAGAATCCTTGCGCGAATTCTTGATGCAGCTACTGACAATGCAGGAAAGGTTTTCAGAATGCAGAAACCAGTATCAAGTATTTTTACAATCTCAATAAAAACAGGGTTTCAAAAATCGCAGACGACTCAGAGAGCTATGGTAGAGGAAGTGGTCAAGCAAGTTGCACAGATATACGGCGTAATCACGTTGACACACCGGTTCCCACTGGATCACTGAAGGTAAGCAACGTTGAGCCTGATCAGTACTAAATGGGTTACCATTTGGGACTTCCAGGTGCTGTATGCGCTCTCTGCTTATCTCGGCATTGTTTCCAGTCGTCCTGTTCTTCTCCTTGCCACTGGACCCAAACAGTGTCGATTCAGGAGAGGTGTGGTAAGGGATTGCGAAAACCTTGCCTTACAATTTCACGCGCAACTGCCCCTACAGGGGTATCCTTTGTCTTTCGATATTGAACGGAGGCATCAACAGATGTTCTCTCACGAAAAGAGTGAATCTGTGATGATGCTCGAAGGGGAATAACTACTCGTTTGTCCCTCCATGAGTCAATATTTACAAAGGAAAGTTGCATTGAAGACATCATTGAAAATGCACTGATTCCATGCTGTAATTCCGTGCACGCTGATGATGTTCGGACTTCTTGAGTAACATATAACGTAGCAGTGTTGTAGACACAACTATCAATCATGGATCAGCATAAAATAGCCTCCTTCATCACCTGAGAGGTACGCTTTGGATTATGTAGTTTATCATGAAAAGTAAAGTCTGCTCTACACCTTGCCAAAACATTCAGGTTTTGAAGATAAAACTGAACAAATGCTGGGGGAACTTGCCCATACATGTAGTAGGTATTGCTATAGACGACTTTCCGAAAAACACTCTGTAGTGTATTGAAGACTCGAGTGAAGCATTTTGAATATTTATTATGCCATATCGTTCTGACTATATTTGATAATTATTTTCTGTAATCCGATTTTGAAATATTTTTGTTGGGATAAACCTTTTTTTGTAAAAGTATTTATGCCCCACCCTATATATATATATATATATATATATATATATATATATATATATATATATACATATATATACATATATATATATATATATATAGTGCAAAGTTTTGTTGAAAATTGCAAGACTCACGTTTATTTCCTGAATTTTTCCATTACAGCTGTTTCATTAATGAGTTGGCAATTTTACGATTTATGTTTCGATAGAAATATCCTGTCCACACCGACTTCTTCAGATGTTTATCCATTAGATTTTTACAACAAATGATATATTTTTAACATGCTGGACATCGTATTCGGGTAAAAAGCTTTCCAGAGCCATGCTTCCTCACTTCCTCCATCTTATATATATATATACACACGCGACCACACTCTCTCTATCTCGCTCTCCCTCTCTTTCTCTCTCTCTCTCAAACACACACACACTCATACACATATACACATGCGCTTCCTTCCTTCCATAATCATAATCTAATGGCGTCGATTACTAAGTTGTTTTTAAAATTTGAAACTCTGAGTCTTAAACGCTCGTTTTACGTTTTTTTTCTCTGTTTACTTTGCATTGTTTCAGTTTTTTAATGTCCCTGACGAATTTGCTCGGACTCTCTTGGAGGAGAAATCTTTCATGACTGAGACAATTTTAATTTTTGTTCCTATCCAGAGTGCCCCCTATTAGGGGAGTTGGATTTTCCCCACAAGATTATATATATTGAAATATTTAAATAACTATTACTTTTAATACAGACATTTCATTTAAAGTTTTGTTTTTCTTTTCTTTTTTGTTCATTATTTTCCCATGTTTTTCATCAAAATGTGTAGCGTATTTTCATCAGTTACATCGTTAGGAATCCTATACTCCGCTATAGTCTTCATTTTCATATCAGTGAATACATGAATACGGAAAGGAAGTTCACATAACTACTAAAAGACAATTATACCATAACGTGAACATTGGTTAAAAACTAAGAAAATATATGATGAATGTATAATATATAATAATAATAAGAAGAAAATATAGTAAATATTTACAATATTAAATCAGGGTGGTGGTGAATTTGGGAGGATACATTATTATTATTATTACTATTATTTCAGTGACTAGGAATTGTCTTACAGGCTATAATCAATGATCGTGCATTGGCAGGGACCTGTTGTATTCACTGGAGACCGAATGACAACAAGTTTCCTCAGATTTCCAATGTTCTGCACCTCTTGACCACTCGGGCAGATGATTGCTCGTTATCGCAACAGCCGTTTGCCATTGATTTCTCATTGACATCAGTCATTGGTGTTTCCTGAGGTTTGCGTGACAAAATGCCTTCCCAAGGTTCCAGATTCGAACTGCACACTTCCAGTGCAGATCTGGTTAGTACTCTCCCACCTCGGACCTTCAAACTTCTCCGACCCTTCACAACTAGTTGGTGTGGCGCCAGTCGATGTCATCTATTATTATCATATAAAAATCTCGGTGTGAGCGAAATCCTTTTAGAAACTCAAACATTATCAAAGGTTTACTCTTTATTCTAAGATGGCGGTCGAGGTAAACCCGCAATGCTGAATCTTTTATGGAATTACATGCTTTTTAATATTAGGTTATCATCCATAATTCCTTCTAGGTGGAAAACTTCTATTTATGTAAAGATTCGATATTGACAACATAATAATGCGATTAATTTAGCGTGACAAAGCAGATCTGTAAAATAGGTACCAACACTTTTAAATCCCGAAAACATTTAGTAAGAAAAAAAATTATTTGGAACTTAAAATGTAGCTATACTGATATATATATATATATATATATATATATATATATATATATATATATATATATATATATGCGTGTGTGTGTGTGTGTGTGTGTGTGTGTGTGTGTGTGTGTGTGTGTGTACCGTACCTAAGAGGGATAAATCTTGGCATGTAAAGTGGTTTCCTCTGGTTTGGTGTTTCATGTGAGTATGATTTCACAAGCAGTCCTCAGTCGCATTTATATCCTCATTAGCAGAGATGCTCACGTTATGTTTTCGCAGTTCTTGATGGGACATTTCGACGTCCTTCTATATGTACCACCTGTTAGTTTTCAAAATTCCATCCATTTGGTACTGACCAGGCTCAACGTTGCTTAACTTAGATGAGGTAACGAGAACAGCTGTTAACGTGGTCGTGCCGTATATTCGTGATTATGTCATTTATGTGTGTGTGTTGATAAATAACGCCAAATGGTTAGACT
Source organism: Euprymna scolopes (assembly GCF_053919585.1). Classification (NCBI taxonomy): domain Eukaryota; kingdom Metazoa; phylum Mollusca; class Cephalopoda; order Sepiida; family Sepiolidae; genus Euprymna; species Euprymna scolopes. Next base: position 43,486,506 of record NC_136493.1, on the reverse strand, counting down.
TTGATGGCATTTTAACTAGACAAAGAATACAACTCCTTAACGATACATAGATGGACAATGTCGTCAATGAAGGTCACCAAATACCAATAAATACTGCAGATATGTTCTCGTGGTGTCGTGTTAGGACGATAACATTTCACAAAATGATCTCTTCAGACTATAAAGACACTTGGCTTTCTTTTCATTTGATGTGAATGGATTAGACTATAGTAACAAAAAAAGAGTAAAAATGCTTGTAAGAATCTCTACGGTTCTCCCGAAGCTCTTAACAATACAATCAAATAGGAATATGTGATAATGGGAAAATTGCTCAAGAAAGGTTGTGGTGCATTCCGTAAGAGAGAGAGAGAGAGAGAGAGAGAGAGAGAGAGAGAGAGAGAGAGAGAGAGAGAGAGAAGTGCAACTCTTGAAGTTTAATAATCTCGCTGTCATTTTTGTGGCATTTATTATTGAATGGTCGATCTTTAGTTGAAACCTCATTGGAATTTTCTAACAGTTTTTTTTATATTTTATATATTAAATTAATAAATATATATAGATGATAATTTCGATCATTTTCCTGCTTGAAATAAATAATAAAATTTCTATAAAGTCTATATTCTAAACTTCATGAGGGGCAAAATAGATTCACTGATTGATATAATAATTAAGTGATATATTTTGTGCTACGAAACAAATACTGCCAAAAATTGTAAATGTAAACTGAAGTAATAAACTGTAAGATGGTCAACATCATAAATTTTGGAATATAGACTTTTGTCATTCATTCATTATATATATATGTGTGTTTATGCATATATGCATATAGATGTATGTGTGTATATATATGTATATGTATATATATGTATATATGTGAGTGTATATGTACATATATATATGTATATATGTGCGTGTGTATATATATATATGTGTATATGTATATATTTGCGTGTGTATATATATATATATAAAAGCTAAGTACGTCCAAGGATGGAATACTGTTGCCATATCTGGGAAGGAGCTGCAAAAAACAGCGTATCCTGCCTTGACAGAGTACAAAATAGACTTCGTGGCTTAGTGGGGGATGCCATTTTCTCTACCCTGCAACTTCTCTCCCACAGAAGAGACGTTGCGAGCGAATCCTTGTGTTATCGTTATTTCCATGGCAGGTGCTCGTCTGAACTCCAATCTCTGGTCCCCCCTCGTCAATCTTTCACGAAAAACACCCGTCTAGCCGAATTCACTGTGAAAAATTTCCCCCACTCATTATCTGTGCCTAGATCAAAACGTGGATTCCATGAACAAAGCTTCTTTCTTAGAACTGCACGCCTGTGGAACTCTGTTCCGTCTGCCTGCTTCCCACCGGACTAAAACTGGGATGTGTTCAAGTCAAATGTTAACAAATTCCTAATGAACCGCCCCCTTAAGTAAACACTTCATCAAATCTCCACACTAACGTAATGTACTTGCAATAACCCTTATCCCTGAGTGGCTTCCGGGCCTTGATAAGTGGTGATCACTGTGTAAAAAATATATATATATATATTTATATATATATGTATATATATATATATAAGTATATATATGTATATATATTCATATATATGTGTACATGTATGTGTATATATATATGAATATATATGTGCATATATATGTATGTATATATATGTAATTATATGTATATATGTGTGTGTGTGTTTTATTGATACGCTTCCCTTAGCGTTAAGGGAGTTGTTTGCCCTTTTGTTTACGTTGTCCCTTTTTTAGGGCGTATTTGTTTTTATTGTTACTAATTTTATTTATTAAATATTTGAATATTTTTAATCAAATATATTAAAAAATATTTTGTGCATGGACAAATTTTTTGCACGAAAAATATTTACTAAGTATCTGGATAAAAAAATACTCAAATATCAAATTATATATATATATATATATATATATATATATATATATATATATATATATATATATATATATGCTAGCAAAATACCCGTCGTTGACTGGGTTCGAAAACAGCCTACAGAAAATGGACTCTGATTTATGAAAGTATGATAGGTTATGAAAATGAAGGGTTGTAATGAGATAACTTCGAATTTGGGGGTATCAAAACCAAAGCAAAATATGATGAAAGTAAAAATAAAATAGATAAACCCCATAATTTATTATACCATACCTGTTCACACTGAGACACTTATCACAATATTCTGTGGATCTATATTAAAAAAACCTTGTTAATCTTTGTGACATATTTACATTCTATAGAGGTCAGGCGCGAACGAACACCCCATAATTTTATTATACCATATTTCTTCAAACTGAAACATAATTATCAAAATATACTTACGCAGATAGATATGAAAAGTCTTTATTAAAGTTTGTGCCAATTCCCATTCTATGGAGGACAGGCGCGAACGCAGACCCCACAATTTTATTATACCATCCCTTTTAAAGTTAAAACATACTTATCAAAGTATTCTTTTGTACATCTATATCAAAAACACTTGTAAACGTTTTTTTTTTAATTTTTATATTTTTATTTCCATATTTTGTGGACCAGGCGCGAACGCAGACCCCACAATTTTAACGAACCACCATTCTGCCAGATCAAACATACCCATTCCTATGTATCGATACATCTTCTATCGTTATATATATAATCAGTTTTTTTTTTTAAATAGTCAACCATATAGGAGTCTATTTGTGACCACACACACACACACACACACACACACACACACACACACACACACACACACATACACACAGACATTCAGCTTTATATTATATATATATATATATATGTGTATATCTGTAAATATATATGTATATATATATATGTGTGTGTGTGTGCGCATGTGTGTGTATATGTATGTGTACGTGTGTGTGCTACAAAATATGTTCATTAAAACAAATAGAATATTACATAACTGGCATAAGCTTATTTAGCATTATTTATTTGCTGTGATACAGCAAAGCAGCTCATGTATATAAAGCCTCTTACTATATATCATATACAGCCAGTAGAAATTAAGTAAATGACTTTTAAAAATTATAGAATGGCGCTGTCATTTTCACTTTTTCGATGAACCAATGTTTTTATATTTCTACTTTTTTTTTTAATGAAAACTTGTGTAAAAATGTAATCTTATTGCACGAGGTGACCTGAAATGCAGCTATTGGTTTAATTCCACGCCCATTCACTTGTACTTTCCAATCACTCCATATCGTGTGGGTGGATGGGGGTGGTGGGTTGATGGTCGTGTAATGGATCTCTGACATCTTTCCTTTACGCATTAATATTATTAGGAAATTAGTATCTGTACCCACAACTAGAAGTAGGCGCAGAATTAGTATGGTCTTAATCTTTTATGATATAATTCTGTTCCAATATTAAATGCCGCGACCTAAAGATAATAGGCTACAAAACACACACACACACAAAATGAGCTGTATTTATTTGTATGTTTCCGCTTAACTCATATTGGGTTGCCTTGAGAGAGAGAGAGAGAGAGAGAGAGAGAGAGAGAGAGAGAGAGAGAGAGAGCGGGAGGAGGAGGGAAGAGGAAGAGAGAGTTTGGTGTTTACCGAAGGTTAACGCTTAAGTGATTAAATTTTCATTATAATTAAAACCAAAGCAAAACAGATCCCCACAAATATATTTTTGACTCTGCAAAAAAAAAAAAAAAAAAAAGCACCCCCCCACACACAAACACTATGCTATTACAGTTTTATTTTGATATCCACAAGCAGTAATATATGTAAACCAGATCTCTTCTTCCGCGAGGCTGTACATTGTTAAAAAAAACGGTCCGTAAATTCCAAAAACTAAACCGATTCCTATGTGTACTATCAATACGAAAAAATCTCGAATATATATATATATATATATATATATATATATTCGAGATATATATATATATATATATATATATATATTAATATATATATATATATATATATATTAATATATATCGTGCTCCTACGCGTACGCGTGCGCGTGCGCACACGGACACATACAGATGTGTAAGTGTGGTTGACCTATGCTGGCAATGCGTAGTTTCTAATATATGCGGAAATGTTAGCTCTAAAATATTGGTGATCACTTTCATGTAAAAATTGTTAGTAAATTGAGCACCCTCTTTATATCCACCTACTTTGCTATATATATATATATATATATATATATATATATATATATATATATTTGCTATATATATATGTATTTGCTATATATATATATATATATATATATATATATATATATAAATATACATGTATAAATTAAATGCAAAATGTAAAATTTCAAATGTTTAGACCAAAAACTGTCTGAGTAATTTGGTACAGATCGCAGGGATACATTTGTTTAAATTTGACCTCAATTTGGACCCCTTTACATTTATTGTTTTGGTCTCACGTCAACATAAAAAAAATGTTTGAGCCATGTCCAAGTTACCTTCATCTAAATTTCAAATCTTTAGACCTAAAATTTGCGGAGGAGGTTGGTAGAATATCCAAAGGTAAATTCTTTTAACTTTGACATTTTGGAACCGAAATTTCGCCCAGGAACTACAAGGTGGCCAAAAAGTCTGGCTAAATAATCTACAGGATTTGGATTATCTTATATGAATCAAGCATCAGTTATTGAGTCGCATAAGAGATTCAAGGAAGGCAGAGAGTCTTTGAGGGATGGTGAGCGATATGGGAGGAGTAAGGAAGTCAGAACACCAGAGTTGGTTGGTCAAATGTAGATTATGTAGCCAGACTTTGTGGCCACCCTGTAAGTAAAATACTTGCGCGTGTTTAAATATCCGTCATGTATAAATTTCAAATGTTTAGAGCAAAAATTGGCTGAGTAGTTTGCTAGACACCGCAAAGATAATACCTTAGATTTTGACCCCTAAGGAGTTCAAATTATACCCCCAAACAGATTTAAAAAATTGCTCTATCCTTGAGTATCCTTTATATAACATTTCAAATGTTTACACCAAAAATTGGTTGAGTAATTTGGTAGAGACCGCAGGATTTTATTTTTTTTTACTTTGACCCCAATTTTTATCTCATAACATTTATTGTTTTGGGCTCAAATCAAATTAGGAAGTTTGATCTATGTCAAAGCAACCTACACCTAAAATTTCCAGTGTTCATATCAAAAATTGGTGGAAGAGTTTAGTAAAGTTTTCAAAGGTCAAATCGTTGAACTTTAACCCCTTGACATGCAAATTTCCGGCCAACAAACAATTAAAAAGTTTTTACCAAATCTCAATATTCCTTATGTCAAATATCGAGTCTGTAGACCGAAAATTGACACAGTTATTTGGTTAGGAAATGTACACACACAAACACACACACATACATACACAGATAGACAATTTCACTTTATATAACGTTGACACATCGGTTCTCGTCAGATCACCGAAGTTAAGCAACGTTGAGCCTGGCCAGTACCAGTTGGGTGACGATTTAGGAAGGTTAGGCGCTCTATGTGCTTTCCGCTTATCTCGGCGTTCGGCTACATTTGCTACTGGTATTAAATAATGTCGACTTAGGAGAGGTGTGTTGGAATTGCGCAACTCTTGCCACAAATATGTTACGCGCAGGTACCCTTACAGTAGGTATCTATAGTCTGTCAAGACTGATGGAAGCCTTACTATATATATATATACATATATATATATATATATATATATATATATATATATATATATATATATACACACACACACAAAAAAAAAAAATACATAACCAGAGTTCTTTTCTTAGAATTATCCGTTTATGAAACACAAAACTGTTGGACTCCTTCTAAGCTGACTATGACATGGTTGTTTCTAAGTCTAATGTAAATAAGTTCTTGCTGAGTCGTCCTTTTTAAGAATTAAGTTCTACCCAAGTTCCACCACTATTGATCCTGGTGTCTCACCATCTACCTCATACTTGTTAACTTTTATACTGAAGTGGCCTTCGGGCCTTAATAAGCGATAAACGCCAAGTAAAAATATAAAATAAAATAAAAATAATGCCGATGTCTTCATATTATATCGCTTCATTTAATGGTGATGAAAGAAATATAATTCCTCGTGTGTCTTTTATTTACGTCTGGTTTAAGGCTGCATAAAAAAGAACCACATGTTTTGCCTTGTGCTACAAAAATACAAGCGTTTTACTTATTTACTAGTAAGAGATGGAGATACATACATACATACATACATACATTCATACATACATACACATCTATCTATCTATCTATCTATCTATCTATCTATCTCTCTCTCTATATATATATATGGTCCTGGATATAAAACTATATCTGCTGGTGAGGCCCCAGCTTGCGGGCTTTGGTGAGTGTGGAGCCACCCTTTAATTGCCATTGCTCCCAGGTCCACTCTGACCCGGAGTGGAAGTACCTGTTAGGGTCCCAACTATGGCTTCAATAAAAACCGACTTGAAAAAAAAAAAATATTAAAAAATTTTTCGGCATTAAATAGTCTGAAAAGGGTTGATATGCCGTAAAACAAAAACAACCAACAAATATATATATATATATATATATATATATATATATGTATATATATATGTGTGTGTGTGTGTGTGTGTGTTTAATATGTGAACTAGCTTAATATATTTTAATTCATGACAATTTCGTATTTATTATTAGAGCCCATTCTCTATTATATATATATATATATATATATATATATATATATATATATATATGTGTGTGTGTGTGTGTGTGTGTGTGTGTGTGTGTGTGTGTGCGTATAACTTAGAAATCAGTACGAGAATTAATAAAGTAGTAATCAAAGTTTCGTCCCTATTTCAGGGGTCATCCTCAGGATTTCGAAGGAAAAATGTAGAAAAAAAAAAAAACGATTACAGACCACATGCGAATGAATAAGGAAAACATTCTAAAGTCGTTCCTATTTTGGGTAGACTCTATAAAGGCGCGTGTAGAAACGTTGGATTATTCTATGCATTAAAACGTTATTCATATACATATGCACATGCACGTTTAGTTTGTTTTTTATCTCATTAATTTTGTTTAATTTATATGAGGAGAGACTGTTAAGGACATATAGACTGATTACCCTGGATATGTATTCATATTCTACTCTCTGATTATAATATTTCCTATAATAGGGGATACACTGTAGAAACCTTTTCTTTGCGTGATGGTCCTAGTATTTGAAATAAGTGCTGATTCTAGAAGTCTTCGTGTATATCTACAACGAATTTGATACTTTTTGCATGATCAAAGTCAAACGAGTGATCATGTTCAGCACAATGGCAGAAAATTGCATTTAAGGAGTTTCCATTCTTTATGTCTCTTCTATGTTTATTAAGTCTTATTTCTAACTTACGTTGTGTTTCTCCTATGTATGTTTTGTGGCAGTCATTACAACTTTATTGATTCTCGGTTTTCCTTCTTTAATAACGCACACACACATACATATATACACACACACACACACACACACACACATATATATATATATATACACACACACACACATATATATATATATATATATATATATATATATTCTCAAATAGAACTGCGTCACACTGTGCACGTGAAACATTTTCAAATATTTTGTACTGGTATATTTTTTGGTTTCTTAATCTCATTCATCCAGAGGAAGTCTCGAAATAAAGACGAAACGTTGATGAACACATAATACGGTTTGTTCCTTTTTATTTTCTCTCTCTCTCTCTCATTCTATATATATATATATATATATATATATATATATATATATATATATATAATACTGATTTCTGATAGTTTTAAAATATGAACCGGGTGCCATCAGTATAAATACAAACCAAAATATTTTCCGCTCCAGTCGCGTTCGCTACAGTTTTAGTTAACACGAGATATAGCTGAGAAAGTTATAAAATTAAACCACTATTAGCTTTGATTAGTTTACGCATGCGTAAGCTAACAGAAATACCGGCAACGTGAAATGAACATTTGGCATTTCAACTTTCTGGACGCGTTATTCATACATGCAAACAAAGATTTTACTCAGCATAAAACATCTTTAGTGCCTGCTTAATATTTCCTGTTGGTTTTCATTGTTTTGTGAGGATTTGTTTAAGAGTTCACCCGTTATATATTTACATACAGACGGATACATACATACACCTATTGTTTTATTTATATAGATAAATACACGTTGGTCTTTATTATAAACCTTTATATATATATATATATATATATATATATATAGGCGTGTGTGTGTATGCGTGTATATGTGTGTGCTCGCGCGTGTTGTTCTACTTAGTAATAATTCACGTAGTAATAACTGAAATGTCCAGAGGGAATGCCACTTATCATTAGATTCAACGCAGAGCATTAACATATCAAAGTTCGTGTGCTTTCCTCTCCTTGTAAGAATGACCTTTATTATATGATTATCCAGTGCCTTTGGCGGTCGGCATTACAAGAATCCAGTTCATGGCGAATGTTACATAGTGGCAGCCATAAGCTGAGCTTGTCACGTGGAAGAAAGTCTGAACAAAAAAAAAAATCAAGCCACCTTCATTTATTTATTTATTTATTTGTTTTTTTGCAGTGTACAGAACACTACAGACCATTGTCAGAAACACACGAAAGATTTACGGCATTCTCCGTTAGACCATATTGGAGAAATGTTATACGCATAAAAATATAAATAATAGGCCTTCCATTCAGTCTCAAAAGAAAGTGGAGCCTCTCCCATTTTGTAATGGTGTATAGACTATTTGATTTGGTTGCGCAATAACTTACATCAGCTCCCAGGAATCGGAATTGCTTAATTCGAGCCGCAAGATAATCAGGACGACTAAATACAAAGACGGAATTTGCAAAGATCCCGCCCACATACGGCACTTGGTCACCCATTTTAGTACCGAGTCATTTGAATAATCTCCAGTTTCAGTTCTAGAGCGGTGTAGATCATATTTTCATAGAGGAATAACGCCGACGCTAAGCCGACCATAATACTGATCAAACCCCGATGAGTAGGGTCTCCAAAGGATGGCCATGTTCTGTTGCACTTAAAACTGACGGTACCGATCTTATTCGGATCGTCTGTATATGAACCTGAAGCTTGTATAAGTTAAAATAGTAAACAAGATTAACACAAACAAGTTTGATTTTGTCGGAATTCAAAAACTATTTTGGAAAACTTAACACACTCCCTGGTACCTATCATATAACACGACCCCTAAAAAGTCAAACCGATCACAAGCCTTCCGCGGAACATTTTATTTGCATTAAGAAAAAAAAAAGTAGAAAGGAACTTACAAGAATGTGAAAATTATGTGTCATAGAACCAGTACATGATCCTACAGCATTGATTTCATCATTAGTGTTAGTAGAAAAGCTCAAAAGCTCAATGAATCCCTTCGTGTATGTGTTGAGCCACGAAATGTCAGCAAGGCCATGAAAGAGGATGATGAACTACCAAGAGCATCAGATAAAATAAACGAAATGGCAGATGCAAAGTTCTTCATTAACATCAATACATACAATGTATTCTGGCAAATCTAGGTTGAGTGAGTTAAAGATGAGACGTTCGAAACTTCTAACCTTTAACCCACTCTTTGAGCGCTCCGAATTACCATGCATATCAGACGGTATACATGGATAAGTATATTTTAATAATATTTTAAATTGTTTTTAATAAACAGAGATTCTGCTAGGGCTTTCCCGTATTTATTTAAAAAGACACACACACACATACACACACACACACACACATATATATATATATATATATATATATATATATATATATATATAACAACTTAATTTACTCACAAAAAATTAATATAGGAAAGTATAGATTTATGTGTGAACTTTAAGTATTTACTTCAAAAGTGCTCAATACGTAGGTAGAGCTAGTTACATATATATTTTATAAATTACTATATATATATGTGTGTGTGTGTATATATATGCATATGAGTAAGTTTCATGTTAATGATTAACATATATATGTATATATACATACATACATACATATATATATATACATATATATATATATATATATATATATATATATATATATAAATTTCAGTGATTGGATGTTGTTATTCTCTTTCTACGTCTTTATACATCATACATCAATTTTTATATCCCTTTATGCATCTGTATATACTTATATATAATCTATCAAACATTATATATATATATATATATATATATATATGAATAAAAAAGAATACGAAAAGTATAAAAGCTTATAACTTTTCTTTATTCGTTTTCAATTGGTGACGTGCAGGAATACAAAATTATATTATAAAAAAAAATTAAAAAACTTTTTTTATAATATATATATATATAACTTTTTATATTGCTAATAAATATGTATATATATATATATATACTTGCATAAGCATACAAATATATGCGTGTGTGTGTGTATATATATATGTTGTTATTTTTTATTAGCGATATAAAAAAGTTATATATATATAATGTTTGATAGATTATATATAAATATATACAGATGCATAAAGGGATATTAAAATTGATGTATAATGTATAAAGACGTAGTAAGAGAATAACAAAATCTAATCACTGAAATTATTTATATATATATATATATATATATATATATATATATATTAATCATTTACATGAGACGTACTCATCATTATTCTTACCTACAGCCATGATTGTTGTTCATGTTTACGCGATATCTATCTATCCATCTATCTATCTATTTATCTATCTCTATATATATATATGTATGTATGCATGTGTGTGTGTGTGTGTGTGTGTGTGTGTGTGTGTGTGTGTGGATAAGGCGAGATAGGCAGGAAAACAGAAAGCTTTCGATAAGTGTATATAGCAATAAATTCGACTTAATGGCGTGTGTATAATGAATTGTTTTTATTTGTCCATTTTCTGTAATAAACATTTGTATAAAGTCTTAGTAAACATTTTTTTTCTGTCAAACATTCACTTTTCCTCATGTTTCATCACAATATCCGGTAACCATAGCGACTAAAGAGAGTTGCAGTCTTACGTTATCTAAATACACAAAAGCCAAAAGTCTTTATAGGATATTTGCACGGCATTTATAATAATGAAAAGTGAAATGGCCAAAATAAAAAATGGTTGAAGTTATTTTTATTCGGATTAAACGACTTTCTTTTATTAGATTCCAGTAAGAACCCATGTTATTGCGCAAGACCAAATGAGAACGGTAGCATATTTTTTCTCCCAGACCCGAACTATATAATACAGATTAGCTATTTTTATTTTCTATAATTTTCCGTTTTTCAATTTGTAAATATTAGTATAAGAGTGAAGCCTGATGTACGTGTCTATAGATGTCCAGGGTGACCGCAGACCCCACGATATTATTGTAAAATTTGCTGGTGAAAGATGAGTATCACCATTGCATTCATAGTAGATTATTACACGTGAAATCGTGTTCCATTGTTCAGTCCTTTTTTTTTAAAAAGTTCCCTTCGATCCTTAAAATTATATCACTCTGTACCTTACTTAATCAAACATGCATGGTCCTAGTTGAGTGCACCGTGAACGAGGCATAAAAATGACTAAGTTCAGCATTTACCCCCCTTCCATTTAGCCCCAAAAGTCCTCAAGGGACGGTCAAATCCTGCTGAAAATGAATAAACTGTGCTGTTTAAGACTTTAACATATGTAAATTTGAATTCTGCACCATGCAAAAAAAAAAAAAATGAAATAACTAAATCCATTATTTGCTCCCCCCATTTAGATCAGCATTAGGTGTGTCAGAAATTTCGTGAAAATAGTGAATAATTCCACCCCATAGTTCCAAGCTTATAACTCCTCGAAAAATGAAATTCAAGCCCTAATTTTTTTCAATTAAAGGAGCAAGGAGCAAGGAGCAAGGTTTCATTAAAGAAGCAAGGACTAAGGTTTCATTAAAAATTGAAAAATATTGAGTTCGGAAAATTCATTACTGTTTAAAAAAATATTTCTTTTACTTTTAAAACAACTTAAATACTTTATTTTGGAAGTATAATCCATAAAGAAAATAAACAACCTACTTTTAACAGAGAAATTTCGAGATTTTTATATTTTATTCGCAGTTTCGTGTTAGGGGTGTCAAAAATTCCTACAAAAATTCTGATAAACCTAGCTCAGCACCATGTAAAACATCTAAATAGACATACACAGAAAATTTTGGACAAATATAGTAAAATAACCCCCCAAATGGAATGTTTTTATTAGCTATAAAAGAGCCCCTGGGATACACCCAAGAGTTATCGCGAAGTATAGACGAACAAATTTATATCGAAATCAGTTAGTTACAATTTTTCAGAAAATTTGATAAAACTCCAAGGCATTATTTTTTAAAATGAGCACAAAAGTATCAATTTTAGGTATTTTAACCCGAAAGGAATTCCTAGGGCGGTAAACGAAGTTTTCCCGGAAAATAGGTTTTGTTACTCTTTTAATCATACCACGTTTAATGTTTGTGCAAAATTTTTAAAAATTCCAAGGCGTAGTTATTGATAAAAGCGCGGAAAAACGAACGGACCAACGGACAAAGGTGAATTTACAGGTCCACCCTCTGTTTGTCGGGGGACCAATAATGGTTTACATGTAACGTAGGCACCGTCGCAGCTACAAACAAAAATAAATAAATTCAACTCAGCTATTTTTCTGTTTTAGCAAAAGGCATTTATTTCCAATACTTTCCAAACAGTGACTGCTTCTTGGTTTTTCTTACTGTTTATTTCGTCTGCAATGAAATTTATAAAACCCTGCCGTCTCAACACCAGCTTAAAAATCTATCGCCTCCATCACGAGTGCACACGTTCATTTCACTTGACTCGCGTTTTTCTTTCCCTATTCGATCAAACATCGGCCCTAGCTAGCCACTACTCGGCTTCGACTTCACACGTCTATCTTCTCCGACGTGGATATTTCTTTCTCCCCGACGACGTGTTGGCGTTTTTTTTTCTTGTCATATGACATTTCCTAATTTGCACAAGTGTTTTTTCGGCTACTGTTGCTAATATCTCCGCAAGCGAGCTATCCTACAGCCTCAGCTAATATTTTCCAAGCGCCTATACGCGCTCTGTTATATATATATATATATATATATATATATATATATATATATATATATATATATTATCATTACTTTTTGCTATATCTAAAAGTAATAAAAAATATCTCGATGATTAAAAAAAAAATAACTTTAATTCCCATACAATTTTATTGTTATAAATCATCGTTACATCGTATAAATCTGAATATTACATTTTAAACATTGGTTTCCCTGATATTTTTCTATTTAGAATGATTTTATCAGGTATTAACGAGAGAGACAACGTGAAGGTTGCCAGCATCATAAGTGAAAGTGGTTGTTGATACACGAACCGGATATGAATTAAAGACACTCAGGTCGTCAGTCCGTGTCGTTAACCACTGAACCATCGGCACTTTCTATTAATAGAGATAGCATGCAACGACAAGAACTACTTGTTAACGTGGGAAATTGTACAAAGCATTTAAGAAATATAACACCATCTCAATAAATATAAAGAAAAAAAAGGGAGGCAAATATTCTTTATATTATCTATATATTAATATAATAGCGTGTGTTCTTTTGTGTGTCACACTTAAAACCGTGTCGTTTAATTGTTATGTTCTTCAACTTTTTGTCATAAATAATTTTACCAAGAATTCTTCATAAGTTTTTGTTTCGGTCTCGACTGTAGCTGATGCAACTTAAATCATCTATTTCTTTTATAAATAAGTTTATCAAGAATTATTCATAAGTTTTGGTTTCGGTTTCGATTATGGCTGAAGGAACTCAAGTTATATATATAACGTATATTTTTTTCGTAAGTTTTTATTTCGGTTTCGATTCAAGCTAATTCGCCCAAGTCATATAGATATATTTTTTTTATTTTTGAAGTAGTAACTTTATGACATATAAAAATCAATAGAAATATTAACTTTGTAATAATATATACGAAATCTGCAAGAATTAAAATATCATATTTAAGCGTACTTTACAACCAGTTTTTACTGGATGTCCGTGCTAGCTTAGATAAATACTTTTGCAGTTTTAGCAAAAAAGCTACAATAATATCAGATCGTCTCCATTTACATTGAAATTCTACAGAATGTCAACATCAATATATTATATATGAATAAGTCTTTTGTGGAATTTTCACAGGTCCCGCAAGTTATATATTAATAATATGTGTATTAATATTTATATATCTAAAAAATATATCAATTTCGAGTCTGTAGACTCAAAATGACAGAGTTATTGCGTAGGAAAATGTACACAGACAGACAAATACACAGACACAGACATATACACAGACACGTTCACTTTTATAGATATACTAGCAGAGGTGCCTGGCGTTTCCTGTGTGTTTGGAGGTGTATGCTGAGCAAGAAAAACACGGTCAATTTTTTTTTAATTTGACCCCTATTATGACCCCTTAACATTTATTATCATGGGCTCAAATCAAGTTATTAAGTTAGATCCGAGTCCAAGAGGCCTATATCTAAAATTTCAAATGTTTTGACCCAAAACTGTCGAAGGAGTTTGGTAGAGTTCTCAAAGGCCAAATTGTTGAACTTTGACCCTTTAACAGTGAAATTTCTGGTCGTAAACCGATCACAGCGATGTCCCCAAATCTCAGTACCCTGTATAGCAAATTTCGAGTCTGTAGACTAAACATTGACAGAGTTATTGGCTAGGGAAATGTACACAGACAGACACACACAGACACGTTCACTTGTATATATATAGAGAGATATATAATATATATATATATATATATATATATATATAACCATTTAAAAAAGTTTTTTTATATATCCCATTCGTTGAATTCCTAAATTAGATTTCTCTATTTCTTCATTTCACATAATTAATTTTTTTAAAGATTTTTAATTTTTTTTTTTCATAATATTATTTTGTATTCGTGAATGTCACCACTTGAAAACGAACAACGAAAAATTATAAGCTTTTATACTTTTTGTGTTCTTTTTTATACATTTCCATTCATAATATATATGTATACTGTATAAGCAAAATCAAGACTTCAAAAAAGGTGTTTATAGCAACAAAAAGTGTATTTCATTTTACGTTACAATTGTTACCATGCCAGAGCGACAATTTCAAACATTATGGCGTTGTAAAAATTTTCACAAAACCAGCATTACTTCAGAAATTATGACTAAAAACACTTTTGACAATAGGAAATTGTTTAAAGAAAAAGAATAAGAAAAATCCCCTTGACGGAAAAGGAGCATGTGAAAAACATTTACTCTGGAGGTAACCTCCGTGAAAATCCCATTTAAATATTAATATATCACCTAATTTTCGTATCCTTATTTAAATACAAAGTCATAAGAAGTTTCCACAAAAAAACCTTAGCCATTTAAAAAAGTTTTTTTATATATCCCATTCGTTGAATTCCTAAATTAGATTTCTCTATTTCTTCATTTCACATAATTAATTTTTTAAAATAATTTTTTCTATTTCTATATTTATAATATGGTCATAAAAACCTTGCATTAACGTTACGGTTAATTGTAGTTTCGTATTTGCTCATTAGTGGCACGTAATGTTTACAAATTATCGTTTTTTAATACTTGGATATAAGACCATTTTAGGTTTAATGTTTAAATGAATATGAGATTAAAGAAAAAGACTGTATTATATATATTAATACTCATACAACATTTCGAGTAAAGGATTTTAATCTATTTATCATTATTTAATATTTTAAAATTATTTATTATATTAATGAAATATTTTTCCATATCGTTACTAAAATCAGTTGCGAAGGGAGATAATCCAATTACGTTGTAATTGCTAATAGTTAATTCTGTTGGAAAAAGAGGTCAATATTAGTTCCTATAACAGCTAAAGGGAGATAATTAAGTCCGTTTGATGTTTTCGGTCTGGTGATTACTAGAAAGCGTCTATGATTTACTAATTAATTTAATAAAACATATCCAGAAATTGCTACGATATCTTATTTAACAAATTAAAAATATCAATTATATTTTTAATCTTAAAAACTGTTATTCTATCCATGGGTTTTATCCTACATCTGTTATTTATCCAATAACAGCTTGGGTTACTCATGTCTTCAAAGCCAAAATTTCAATTCATGTGTTGTATTCTTGGGTATCTAAACAAAATAGTATATATCCTCTAATTATCATTCTGACAGTAAAACCACCCAATAGCTACAAATGTGTTCCACTCCTAAGAGAAGGGGTCTACCCCTGCATTTATGGGTAAAAACCTTTAGAACAAAGGGTAAAGTAAATAAATAAATAAACCAGCATGGATTCTACAAACGTTATATGTCAGATGACAAAATCAATTAAATTAATTTCCAGTCCTCAAATTGCTATTTTTAAAAAATAATAATAACTAGTTTATTGTTAAGTTATTTTATTGATTTGAAGAGGATATCACTTATTTCACCATCAATACTGCTGCAACTAAATACAAAAATGCTCACCGTTATGGAACAAAATTTCTATTCTTAGATGAGCTTTATACTTTATTTATATTTCTTATCCAGTTGAGAATAATAGAAACTATATTTGCTTATTAGATTTGAACCTTTCATTTAGATTACATTATTCCCAGCTATTTAACTCTACGTTAGAATTAAATCCTTGCATTCGAGAATCCTTATTGTTGTAAAAAGTTATACCTCAGTTACATAAGGCGTGATAGCAGACACCTATTTCTGTGAAGACATGCTTGTATGGCATCTAGTCTTTTATTAAAATTTTCCTCTTTAGAATTCACAATGTAGAAGGCTTCCAATAAACATAGATTGCACCTTTTTGATTTTCCAGGGCCATACTTCCTCCCCTATCCACTACTGACCATTTTAATTCAAAATCTTAATTATTTCTATTAAGTTCTCTAACCCAATCACCTAATGCAGTTGTATTCCTGCTTTTATTTTTAATGCTGATTCTTGTAACCCCCACTGCTATCGTATAACCATCTCTATAAGTTTCCATCTCAAGTTCCTTTTTAAAGGATACTACCTAGTTTCTATATTTATCCTTAAACACGATTTCCGTGGCCCCAAGATATATCTTCTTAGTATTGCCGGTTTTTATCTCGCATTTCTAGACTATTTCCGAGGTTAGACATTTCCCACTCAACGGACATCTCAGGTATTCTGCAATTACATTTTCTGTCTAAGGGACTTTTATCCGACGCTAGTTCGTTATTCCTCCCTATTTTGCTGATTTTTCTATTGTTAGAGCTGATTATAGTGTTAGTTAAGTTGCTAGACGTTGAGAAAAATAATTTAACCGAGTTTATATTTATTATTTTGCTTAATTTATTCTCCGGGGGGAGGTTTTTATCAATTATTCCATAGAATTCCCTAGTTATATTATCTTTGATATGCTCGCTGAATGGTGGATTGAACCAACCTGTCTATTGCGTCTATTTCTCTTATTAATGGTACCACACTCATCCTTACTTGTTCTGCTGTTATTATTACCCCAACCGTTCCAATTCTTTTGTTCACTATCAACGTTTCCCTTATTGATCTTTGCTTTTTTCTAGCTTTCATTGCCATGTTATACAAGATTGTGCAGTTAGGTTTGTTGCTCTTACTATTATTGGTTCTATTATATTCATTTCTTCCGTTGAATCCCGATCTCATGAAGGCAATTTTTTTTAAATGGCTAGGATTTTTTGTGGCAACTTCTTATTACTTTGTTTTTAAATAAGGATACGAGAATTAGGTGATATATTAATATTTAAATTAGATTTTCATGGAGGTTACCTCCGGAGTAAATGTTTTTCACATGCTCCTTTTCCGTTAAGGGAATTTTTCTTTTTTTTTTCTTTAAACAATGGCCTATTCATTATGTCTGAAAAAATACTGGTTTTGTGAAAATTTTCAAACGTCATAATGTTTGAAATTGTTCTTCTGGCATGGAAACAATTGTAACGTAAAATGAAATACACTTTTTGTTGCTATCAACACCTTTTTTGAAGTCTTGATTTTGCTTATACAGTATATTAATGCTCAATTAGGAAATATGATAATTTTGCAGCTTACATTTAAGGCTTCTCTTTTTGGCTTAAAACTTATTGATATATGAAAATTTACTGGATTATACGAACTCAGTACATTACATACAAGTCTAATATATATATCATATATATATATATATATATATATATATATATATATATATATATATATAATATACTAGCATGGGTGCCCTACATCTAAAATTTCAAGTTTTTGGACCCAAAATTGTCGGATGTGTTTGGTAGAGTTCTCAAAGGTCAAATCGTTGACCTTTGACCCCTTAATCGCCAAATTTGTGGCCGAAACCCGATCAAATCGATTTCCCAAATCTCAGTACCTTGTATATTAAATTTTGAGTCTGTAGACTTAAAATTGAGAGAGTTATGTCGTAGGAAAATGTACACACACAGACACACAGACACACACTTTCACTTTTATAGATATATAGACTAGCATGGGTGGCCGGCGTTGCCTGGCGTTGTCTGGCATTGCCCGAGTGTTTGGAGGTGTATGTTGAGCAAACAAAAAAAAAAGTGGTCAATTTTTTAAACTTTGACCCCTATTATACCCCTTAAAATTTATTGGTTTGGGCTCAAATCAAGTTATTAAATTAGACCCATGTCCGATGAATCTATATCTAAAATTTCAAGTGTTTATACCCAAATTTATCGGAGGCGTTTGGTAGAGTTCTCAAAGGTCAAATCCTTGAACTTTGACCCTATAATCGCCAAATTTCTGGCCGAAAACCGATCACATAAATTTTCCTAAATCTCAGTACTCTGTATATCAAATTTCGCGTATGTAGACTAAAAATTGAGAGTTATTGCGTAGGGAAATATACACACACAGATACACATACAGACAGATACACAGACAGACAGATACACAGACACGTGCACTTTTATAGATATACTAGCATGGGTGCCCGCCGTTGCCTGGGTATTTGGAGGTGTATGTTGAGCAAACAAAAAAAAGTGGTCAATTTTTTTAACTTTGACCCCTATTCTGACCCCCTAAATTTATTCTTGTGAACTTAAATCAAGTTATTAAGTTAGATCCATGGCCAAGGACCCTATATCTAAAATTTCAAGTGTTTAGAGCCAACATTTTCGAAGGCATTCGGTAGAGTTCTCAAAGGTCAAATCGTTGAACTTTGACCCATTAGTCGCCAAATTTATGGCCGAAAACCGATAACATCGATTTTCCCAAATCTCAGTACCCTGTGTATCAAATTTCGAGTCTGTAGACTAAAAATTGACAGAGTTATTGCGTAGGGAAATGTACACAGAGACACACAGACTGATGCACAGACACGTTCACTTTTATAGATATATAATAGATAGATTTGATCGGGTTATGCTATTTATAAAAATGTGGATAGAAGTTGATATCATACTACGAACATAAAATTAATATAAATTATATTAAAGTATATATAGCTGCGCTAATTTTATGTTCGTAGTATTTCATCACCCTCTATCCTCATTTTTTCATGAATAAGATCTCTCAATTACCGAAGACGCAATGTAAAAAAATAAATAAATAAATAAATAAAATAAAAAATAAAATTATGTTGTTTTAGGGCCGTACGTAAAACTAATATATAACTTCTTTGTCTTCTGGCTAGTATCGAAGTGTAGTAGTTGTTCTAGCTAAAGATGGTATAATGATATTGCGGGGTTTCCATTCGCGATGGGCGGTCATACAAGTAAAATATGTCACAGACTCCTACAAGGATATTGGAGATAAACCGTAACAACTAGATATATTCTTACGCTACATTAACCAGATTACTTAGATAAATGATTCACAGTTTAATCAAAAGGGCTACAATAATATCGCGGTGTCTCCAGTCACGCTGAACGTCCACAGAATAACTAGCAGCAATACACTTTTGGTAGAGACCGCAGAGGTCAATTTTTTTAAAACTTTAACCCCAATTATAACCTCTTAATATTTATTGTTTTGAACTCAAGTGAAATTATAAAGTTAGATCCATGTCAAAGAAAGCTATGTCTAAAATTTACAAGTGTTTAGACCCAAAATTAACGGAGGAGTTTGGTAGAGTTCTTAAAGGTCGTTGACCCCTCAACAGCCAAATTTCTCGTCAAAAACCGATTAAAAAGATTTACCCAAATCTCAGTACCCCGCATGTCAAATCTCGAATCTGTAGACCTAAAATTGATAGAGTTATTTGGTAGAGAAATGTACACACTCACATATGAAAGATGCTGCTGTGGAATTTCCACATGTCCCGCTTGTAAATAATTAATAAAATAAAACTTGCTGAAACCAGCATGCAAGTATCAGAAAGTTTCACCGAATGTCTTGCTGGCTTCGAGATGGCTCAAGGCGTTTTAACGAATAGTGGAGATGAAGATGCGCTCATAAAGCCAAGTCAGTTCACGATGACCCCCTGTGTTGCACAGCATCAACAAACCCACGCTATTAAGGAAGTCGTACGAGACGGAGAATAGTGCTTTAATTTGACTATGATGATTACAAATCTGTCTAGAACACCAGCATATTTCTGTTGATTGCCGTTCTCTGTTGGGCAATCTACGAAAATAATGATAGCTAGCGGGACATGTGGAAATTCCACGGCGGACTCTTTCATATGTAATATATTGATTTTATTTGTATTTATTTATTTTTTCACATGAGCGTCATCACTTATCAAGGCCCAGAGGCCACTGGAGGACAAGTGTTAAATAGTGTACAGTAGTCAACGGGACAATATCATAGTAATCGTTAGGAGTGGAAATTCGGTAAATTTATTAACTTAAGTGGAACGGCTCATCAAGAACTTGTTTACGTTGGACTTGAAGACGGCCATATTGTAGTCAGCTGGAAAGCAGGAAAACGGAAGAGAGTTCCACAAGGGTGCATTTCTAAGAAAGAAACTTTGTTCATGGAATCTACGTTTAGGTTTAGGCACAAATAAAGACTTGGCAACCTGTGGATATTCAGCGTAAATGGAGACGCCCTGATATTATTGTAACTCTTTTGTTAAAACTGTTAAAATAATTTAGGTAAGCTGGCAGGGACACCCGGCGTAGCCCGGTCGTAAAATAGTTTAAATATGATAATAATTCCATGCATATTTCGTATATATTAGTATAGAGTTATTTTTTATCGATATAATCTATCTATCTATCTATCTTCTTCTATCTATCTTCTATATTCCTATAAATTCGTTTTTCTTTTGGATGTATTGATATTCATATTAAAAACCCCCTTTTCTACTTATTTAAAAAGAAAATACAATTTTGTTATATATGGGTTGTGGAATTGCATCCATCTGCAAAAGATCTAGCTAATTTGCATATTCTTTTAAACATTCATTTTAATTAATTTCCTATTAGTTTTTTTCGGTTTTCTTATGGGGTGATCATCTTTATTTAACTATTACGTGTAATTATATTACTGCAGATATTCTACATGATTTATACTTGCGTAATATTTCCGTAAAACGTTTACAGGAAACACAAAATTGTTTCCATATATATTTATATATACGTATATATTTTTGTTGCACAGATTTTGTCTACCAAACTCCTCCTAGAGTTTTTGGTCTACGGACATAAAATTTCATATATAAGATGTTTGAATCCATGCAAAACTTTATATTTGGGTTTTAGCCTGGAAAAATCCGTGCAAAAGTGTGAAAATTAAAAAAAAAAATGAAATTTGCCAGGTGCAGGTCGAATGCCGCCATTACGAATGCATAATGTAGTTAATATTGGTTCATGTTTTAATTTTTAGCCTTGCAGTAAACATGTTTTCATAGCCCAGTCATTTATGGCAGAGGCAGAATAAATCGTGAGCTGAACGTTTTGGTTTCGATTCTCAATGGTGGCGCATGAGTCTTTTTTTTTTAATCATTATTATATATTGCATCCAATCTATCTATCTATCTATCTACATCTATAAAAGTGTAAATGTCTGTCTGTCTTTTCTCTATGGTAATTAAGGAAGACTATTATACAGAAATACATTACTTTACATATTCACACTTTTTAATATATACATATGCACATAACCTTATGGACAGTATATAGGGCCCGAGCAAAGCCGGGCGGAACTGCTAGTATATTATAAAGTTGTGTTTTCAAAATAATGGCGATCACAAAGCGATCTAGAAAATCGACATGTCTTGTTGCTTGCTGTTGTCTGCCGCTGCAGTCTACGTAAATAATGATAATTAGAAGCGAAAAGTGTATATATTTGATAGGATTAGGTTCTTTCTTAAAAACTAGCAGGTTACCTGCCGTTGCCCGGTCATAAAACACTCAAATAAGATATTTTAATTCGCGCAGATTTCATATTTATTATTACAGAGTACATTTTCCTTTGATTGCTATATTGTACTCAAGACCTGATAGCGGTCGGCCGGCGTTATAGGGTTGTAAATATCGTTTAAATATGATATTTTCATTCATGCAGATTTCATATATGTTAATAGAGCCAATACTTTATTGTTTATTATATATAGTAGAGATTTCAAAAGGTAAAAAAAAAAAAATGACTTGAAGACCATCAGCTAGAAGAGAAACCAAAGGTGCGACTCTCAAGCTTTATTCATTATTATTTAAGCTAAGTCCATATGCATATCAAAACTTAAAAAAATAACTTAGTTAAGCGTATAATGTATACTTGCGCACGCATAGACGATACACGTTTAATTGACTAGTTGAATTTCGCATCTTCTCAGTGTGGACGCTTTAACCGATACTCTGTCAATTTTTAGTCTACAGACTAAATATTTTATGTGACGGGTGTTGAGATTTGGGAAAATCTTTTTGATCGGTTTTCGGTCAGAAATTTGGCTGTCAAGGGGTAAAAGTTCCACGATTTGAACTTTGAAAACTCTACCAAACTCCTCCGCTAATTTTGGGTCTAAACACTTGAAATTTTAGAGGTAGGTTACTTAAACATGAAGCAAACTTTTTACTTTTATTTGAGGCCAAAACAATAAAGGTTAAGGGGTCAAAATTGAGGTCAAAATTAAAAAAAAAATACCCCTGTGCTGTCTATCTAATCACTCAACCAATTTTTGGTCTAAACATTTGAAAATTACATAAAGTGTATTTAGATATTGGGTGAGGTTTTAATCGGTTTTTAGGCGACAATTTGGCTGAAAAGAGGTCTAACTTAAAAAGATTTGACCTTTGCGATCTCTAACAAACTATTCAGCCTATTTTGTGTCTAAACATTTGAAATTTTATATAAAGGGTAGACCTTTACTCCTGATCTAAAATGGAACACGTACATCAAATCTGTTGCCAGGGACGCTGGGAAAATGGTAGGATCCTTCTACCACTCCAGAAGATATCTCACTACTGATGCAATTCTCTATCTGTATAAAAGCTAAGTACGTCCAAGGATGGAGTACTGCTGCCACATCTGGGAAAGAGCTGCTAAAAACAGCCTATCCTGCCTTGACAGGGTACAAAATAGACTTCGTGGTTTAGTGGGAGATGCCATTTTCTCCTCCCTGCAGCTTCTCTCCCACAGAAGAGACGTTGCGAGCCTGTCTTTGTTTTATCGTTATTTCCATGGCAGGTGCTCGTCTGAGCTCCAATCCCTCGTCCCACCCCCTCGCCAAGCTTTCAAGAGAAACACCCGTCTGGCTGAAACTACTGCCAATAATTTTCTCCCACTCTTTATCTGTACCTAAATCCAAGCGTAGATCCCATGAGCAAAGCTTCTTTCTTAGAACTGCACGCAAATGGAACTCTCTGCCGCTTGCCTGTTTCCCACCTGACTACAACTTGGACGTCTTCAAGTCCAACATAAACAAATTCCTGACAAACCGCCCACTTAAGTAAGACACTCTCTTAAAACCCCCAATACTAATGTTTACTACAATACTATCTCATTGATTACTGTACACGCAATAACCCTTATCCCTGAGTGGCCTTCGGGCCTTGATAAGTGGTGACTCTCATGTAAAAAAAAAACATACAGCAAGCTTTTTAAATCAGTTTTTGGGCGAACATCTGGCTGGCAAGAATCAAAGTTGAAGAAGTTGACCTTAGCTAACTATACTAAACTCTTCCACTAATTTTGGGCCTAAAGACTTGAAATTTTAGATGTAGGTTACTTAGACATGACTCAAACTTTTAAAGATATATACATATGCACATAAAGTTATGAACAGTACATAGGGCCCGAGCAAAGCCTGGCTGAACTGCTAGTATATATATATATATATATATATATATATATATATATATATATATATATATATATATATATATGTTGATAGATAGATACTATTAAAGAAAACATAAACATTAATTCCTTTTCAAAAATGTTACTTCGCTGAAGTTGCATTACAGTTTTATTCCTCTTTTTTGTTTTACTGAAAACATCGTATCAATATTTTCCTTGGATGAAAGAGTGTTTTCGGTAAATTCAATTCTCTGTCGACTTTTTGTTACTAACGCGCATCATTACCAAGAGCTATTGAGGATAAAACTTTAAAGAGATTAAATGATTGGCGGTTTAAGGTACAAAGTCCCTTATGTGAGGGTTAAGAAAGTTTGATGAAGTTGCCAAATTCAAATAGTGAAAAACAAGATTCGTTGATATTCAATTTTAAGCCAATCATGTTGTCATTTGCGAGGAAGAAATCCTGTTGTTGTTCTTTTGTTGTTGTTGTTGTCGTTGTTGTTGTTGTAGTCGTAGTAGTAGTAGTAGTAGTTGTTGTTTTTGTTATTGTTGTTGCTGCTATTGTTATTGTTTTTGTTGCTGTAGTTGTTGTTGTTGCTGTTGTTGCTGTAGTTGTTGCTGTAGTTGTTGTTGTTGCTGTTGTTGTTGCTGTAGTTGTTGCTGTAGTTGTTGTTGTTGTTGCTGTTGTTGTTGTTCTTGTGACTGTTGTTACTGCTGTTGTTGTATGTTATCCTGTTTGTAGAAATTCCACTTGATGCTTGTAAATCGGTAGAAAGGAAAGACTTATCAGCTCCAGACAAAGCGTGAAGCCACTTGATGTAAAAAAGCTAAACGAATACTACTTCGAGAAAAGAAATTAGTAACCGATAAATGTTCGATGGATCGGTTTTAACATAAAAAGCAACAATCCTTCCCCCTTTGTCAGAAACATCGCTCATAGAATGTAATGGTTAAAAGACAAAATACGTGACGCGAGAGTTACGAGACTGTCGAATGTAATACAAGATTCACTTTCTACTTTCCTACGTTTATGCTGTAAATGTTTTACTCGGGAAAACCAGAGATTGGGGCTCAGTCGAGCACCCTTCATGGCAATATTAATAGAATAGAGAAACACTGGCAACGTCTGTTTGTGGGAGGGAGAAGCGTTGTAGATAAGAGAAAAGACAACCTGACCTGGGAACATACACGGGTCGGTTCGCATTGTTATTCAATTCTTCCTCGCAACCACTAGTCGTCGTCAGCATCCTCCTCTTTCTCATCACCCTCTTTCTCCTCATGATCATCACCATCACCATCATCATCATCCCAATTGCCTTTAGTCGAACCTGCTCCAAAATTTCTTGGAGGAAAAATCTGTTCAGAGAAATTAAGTTTGATATCCTGCACACAGACGAAGAAACTGCAGCTGTTGTGATAAAGCGAGTTCTTGCTGCAAATGTTTTATAAAATAAGGAACCTAAGAGAAAACAGCAACGCCTTTTTCGTGAGTAAAAAGTGCTGAGAGAAACAATATTGATGAACGTATATTTCAGCCAAATTTAATTCTGTGTACGTGGAACCGATACTCTTATTGAATAAAAAGTAAAGTGCAAAATATTCCTCCTGATATATGAGGTACCTTTTAGAAGTTTCCAGACCTTTTTTACAGGAATTTAAAATAGTCGTAGACTTGAAAATTCATTATGGCTTCGCTATACATCTTACTTACTTCTTGAGATTATTAGCCAATGTTTATGATTTTAGGTTCAAATAAGCAGGTACAGCAGGCATTGAAATGCACCCTACTAAAGCTTAATTATCACAGTTGGTGAATTTCCAAACTGCAATCTG
Organism: Euprymna scolopes; assembly: GCF_053919585.1. NCBI lineage: Eukaryota > Metazoa > Mollusca > Cephalopoda > Sepiida > Sepiolidae > Euprymna > Euprymna scolopes. The sequence goes on along the minus strand of NC_136493.1, from coordinate 43,460,460 downwards.
GATGTGATGACACTTTAGAAAAACGATATGCAATGAAATTCTGTCTTAAACTTGAAAAAATAGAACAGAAACGTATGGAAAGCTTCAGACTGCTTTTGCAACATCTTGCAGAAATCGAACATCAGTGGCATAAGAGATTCAAGGAAGGCAAGGAGTCTGCGAAGGATGATGAGGTGTGTGGGAGAAGTAAGGATGTCAGGATACCAGAGTTGATTGATCAACTAAATTATTCTATGGATAAGGACCGCCGTGTGTCTATATAGACAATAAGTGAACAGTTTGATGTCAGTGTGGGAACTGTACACACAATCATTCACGAAGAACTGAAGACGCGGATGATTTGCGCGAAGTTCGTCCCAAGAATGCAGTTCACAACTCTATCCTTGTCACAAACTATTTAACAAAGATAAGCATCAACGCAGTTCCTCACCCTCCCAATAGCCCGAACCTTGCTCCCTGTGACTTTTGGTTATTACCCAAGTTCAAAGAAACCTTTATAGGCTGTCGTAATAAGACAATTGAGGTGATGGAAACGTCTGTCGAAGGTCATTGACATGCTCACGCAAGTAGACTTCATGGCACCTTCCAGAAGTTGTTGGAACGGAATAAGTGCATTGCAGCCGGAGGAGATTAATTCGAAGGAGACATTCATGCCTGTGCTATCAATAAAAGTGTCCATACGAAAAATCTCTCAAAACGTATTGAAGACACATCTTATTTTACGAAACCCTCATTTTAAAAACATATAATCTCATAGTGTATATGGATGAACTATTTATAAAATTCTTATTGTTAAATGCCTCTTCATTGAACCTATAACTCAGTGTCCGTAAAATGTCTGCGTTTATTCAATAGTTTTAAAATCGAAACAATGTTTTCGTTTATAACTACCATTGTCTTTGTGCGTTAAATAGTGACGAATACGTTCGCTATTATCCAGCAGTTGATAAAAATTCGTGGAGCAAAAATAATCAACCAAGGTCATGCTGTCGGCATGCACACTTATAAATCATCAAAATCTACTAGAGCTAGAAACAAAGGTGATGTCACATGACTCAAATGTGATAGTGAGTTAGAAATGGTTCGTTTTCGTTTAAACTTAAAAAAAAAATGTTTTCCATTGCTGCTACTAAAATTAAAATGATAAATACTTATAAATTTAAAAATGCCAGCAAAATTAAAATCTATAAACAACTCCCAAAAAAGTTTACGTTTACAAAAATGTATGCATACAATACATGTTTTTTTTTTTGTAAAGTAATCTGAAAAGAAAATAATAGAAAATATAACTCTATAACTATATATCAAGAGATTTTAATAAAATCGGAATCTGTTATTGTCGTGGAGACGCCCACTAATTAGCATACGTGGGTGAACCAGATATAGATAAAGGTATCAGGTCAGCAAGACTGGGGAGCTGTGTTCGAACGCCGGATAGGCAAGACGCATGTGCCGGTTGCTCCATGAAAGACTTTAAAACGCCCTCTGCCGGACAATCTTCCAACTGCAGTACAACTGCACCTTTGTATGTATTATATTTTCGTCTTAATATATTTGTTTAACCTTTACTTTCTGCGTTCGGTTGTTATTGATACAGGCACAACAGTTATTGTATTGGAATCGGGAATTTAAAAGAGAATCCGTAATTGTATCGGAACCAGAATTCTAAACAGAATCGGCAATTGTATAAGAAATCGGAAAAAAATATTGGAATCATCACATCATTAATATTGACCGTTATTCAAATTTCATTGTATAAAATTTAGAGTGCGGTAATCTCAATCAGCAAAATGAAGGCATCTGTAATATTTTGTGTTTAATGACAATTTCGGACAGATGGATAGAGCAAACAGACTAATAGTGATACCCCGGTCGTATTATAGATTTTACTTTTTATTGATTATGTTAATGTTTCGTTTAGATCGATATATCAAATATATTGGAGATTGATCTTATAATCATCAAAAGACTAACTGAATACTAAATAAATGAAATTAAATATCAATATCAACATTTTATGTATGAATACGAAAACTAACCAACGAACACGAATCTAAAACAAACCATTATAAATAAAAACAAAACAAAACAAACAAAAAGTAAACACATCAAATGAACAAACACGAACCAAAGTAAATGAAAACAGCTATCAATCCATTTAATTACACTCATCAATTCTTCCAAATGACACCAATGCACACACGCCTATGGTGACATGAGTCTTGGCTCATGTCACTCAAAACTGTCATGATGGGCAAATAAAGATTAAAATACCGAAGAGCTGGAACGGTCAAATGAGTACTGGGATCTTGTGGAAACTTACTGCCACTCCAATTCTAACGAAGACTAATGGTCGTTGGTTGTGAGTAATCAATGGTAAACAGCTTGGAGATACCTCTCAATTAAATCAGCGTAATCTGGTGTCGTCGCATTAAAAGCTGGCTGTCTGTCTTGATTGTGCTGGTTTCAGACTTTTCATTTTCACTGCGACGGATTTCCGTATATCCCTTTATTATATCAGGGTAAACTGGAGATAATGCCAAGCGATTTGAATTGCTATCTAAAAACGGAGAAGAGGGCGCAAAATATGAGGATACTTATTACCACTCAGTTCATAAGAAACGCCGTTAGTTATTATGAAAACCCTTAGTGAGTGTAATAATAATAATAATAATAATAATAATAATAATAATAATAACAACAACAACAACAACAACAACAACAATAATAATAATAATAATAATAATAATAATGGTTTTGTTGAATAACGTCGCCTTAAAAAAGACTGTATTCATTCTCAGATGATTTTCCCTAAATCCCGACTTCAAACCAGGAACTTCAAAGATTAAGTGTTCTCCTAATGATATTGGTGGTATCTATAATATATATATATATCTATATATATATATATATATATATATATATATATATATATATATATATATATATATATATATAATGAAGGCCGTCCAACACATCTGGGATTTGTGTTTTTTTCAAACGTCGTTCCGGACGACTTGATACTACACGTAACGTACCAACTACTACCGGGATTACTTATGTTTTACTCCCGTGCATTCGTATTTTCTCCAAATCTAACGGAACATTTTTGTGAAAATTTTCGTTTTCCTTTTCTATCACATTCTTATCCAAGGGCACTGCAGAGTCTACAATTTGTTCCATTTTTAAGACATTGTCAATAACTACCAAATCCGGACAATGATTTTCCATTTGCTTCGGTGTCATGACAATTTTGTCTATAAATTAACATCCTCACTTGTTCTTACTTCATCAGGTACCTCTTCAAACCATTTCCAACACAAACCTCTCAGTATATCCGAAGCCCCACGCAGTCGTTAAATTTGCATTACTTCAAAGATCAAGGGTATTCCTAAGGATGTTGGTAGTAAATACAATAGCAGAGGTCTGAAAGCCGCCTAAAACATCGGGGATTTGTAGTTTATTCAATTGTCCTTCCAGACGACTTGCTACTACTCCTAGTGTACCAATTAAGACTGGGATTATTTGTATTTAAACCCCGTGTATACGCATTATCTCAAAGGTCAATGGAGCATAATTGCCCCACTTCTCATTCTCCTTCTCTCTCACATTCCTGTCCCAGGGTACTGAAAAATTCACGATCCGCTAGTTTTTTTTTGAGATTTTGTCAATGACGACCAAATCCGGACGACTATGTTCCAATTGCTTGGTCGATATGACATTTTTGTTCGATCATACCTCTACCTTGCCATCCTCACTTGTTCTCACTTCATCAGTCACCTCCTATAACCATTTTCCACTTTGCACACTTCACCCCAACTCTCTTACATCCCAATATATCCGGAGTCTCATGCGATCGTGGCTTTTGCGGTACTCTCTCTGGCATTCTGCAGCAACTTCCTCTCCTAGAACCACTTTTTTGAACAATCGTGTTCCTAATACCTTCTCTTGTGCTGCACAAACAAAAGCTTCAGTACTCTTAACCAGATATCCAGCTCTAAGCCATTGCCATGATCTTTCATCAGCCACTTCTGCTATATAATCTGGAAGAACCTTCCATGCATTTTCTTCATAGTCAGTTCCTCTGCTCTTTCTCTATCCATACGTTTCACATAATCAGCCTTGGTTTAACAGACCTCCACTTCATTGGCCACAACCTTAAGCATCCACTACTCATGCTCCTTCAACGGCATCTCCTCGGTTCTAACACAATCTTTTACACTTTTCAATCCTCTCCCACTGTCTTGCCTCTTTTGATACAGCCTTGCTACGCTACTTCGAATGTGAAATATACCAAAAAAGGCTAAAACCTTTCTTGTTTTGATATCCATGGCATGCAAATCCATATAAGACTATTCTAAAATTCCCGCACTGTATCACAAAACACTGACTGCTCATGCATTCACTGCTTTCATTAGGCTTCCTCCTCCTCCTCCTCCTCCTTCATAATAATAATAATAATAATAATAATAATAATAATAATAATAACAAGGCGCGTGTATGTGTCCCCTTTCTGGTGCTGCACGTGAGACGACGTCACAAAAAATAGGGAAGAAATGATGAATGTGAGAAGTGTAAAGTGCCAACGTTGCCTTCACATTTTCGCCAAGATTCAGAAAACTCTAATGGTGGGGTAAAAAATGTCAGTTTTTGTATTTTTGGGGCATTTTTGATCCCTTTCGAACTTCTGAGAACGCCGAATCCCAGTGAACATGGACAAACGGTGCAGTTTCACGCCTTAAGACATGTATATTTGAATTCAGCACCATGGAAAACCACTATATACACACCCATATCAATTTTTTGAGTAATATGCAAAAAGAGCTCCAAAAAGGCATGCTTTTTTTAGCCCTAAGGAGGGATGCGAACCAGAATTTCGCCAGACGTACTGGATGTATATTAAGAACAATGGCCTCCACATTTTGGCCAAGTTTCAGGAAAATTTAATAAACGGATCAAATGCTATGGCGCAAGAAGTGTCATTTTCAACCATTTTGGGGCATTTATGACCTCTTTTGAGCCCCTGGGGACGCTGAATCCCAGTAAATTGGATATCGGTGCAGTTTCAGCCCTTAACACATATATATTTGAGCTGACCACTGTGAAAAACCACTATATGGTTAGACATATATAGTTTTTATTGAGAAATATGAAAAAGAGCCACAAAATGGGCGTTTTTAGCGCTAAAAGTCCTCGTGGACGCGAATAAGAATGTAACCAGTGTCACTCATACTGGATTTTTGAACATTTTGGCCAAGTTTCAGAAAAATCTAATTGATTGGATCCAAAGTTATGGGGCAAAACGTGCCATTTTTGCCCATTTTAGGGCATTTTTGTCCTCTCTTGAGCCCCTGGAGGCGCAATGGGAATTCATACAATATACTGAGAAAGTGCTTAGCCGGATACACGTTCTTTAACACCAAGGAAAAATTAACAACCTGATGTACATGGACGATCGGAAAATTTTTGCAAGGTCTAAAAAAGAACTAGAGACACTGATAAACACTATCAGGAACTTCAGTGCGTACTACTAGTTATAAGAAAGGGAAAACTAGAGACG
>NC_136493.1:43302400-43449900 GCF_053919585.1 Euprymna scolopes | reverse complement strand
CACACACACACACACACACACACACACACACACACACACACACACACACACACACACACACACACACACACACACACATTAATACGTATATCCAAAAGCGAATCCATGCTGTACGCTTTTTTTTATTCACAACACACATACTGAAACTAGACAATAACTCTGAAACTACGCAGGAATAGAGTTAAAATTACATTAAGGTAAATAAAACAAAACAAAAATAAATAAAATTAAATAAAAATAAATAAAAATAAAATAAAATTAAAACAAATAAACAAACAAAATATAAATAAATATAAAACACGAAAGTTATCTAAACCCCACATGTACCTATATACATATATCAATATACTTATAAATGCCTACACTTTGCCACACCCGCGCATATATACACACACACACATTACAGACATACAGAGACGAATAATAGCATTTTTCTTTACTTCTGTAGCGTGGTAACCCCTTCGTACATGCAATAGTATGCTACCACACTCCAGACGGGTGTATATATATATATATACATATATATATATATATAAACACACACACATAAACACATACATACATATATACATATATATATATACATATATACATACACACATATACATACACATATAACATATATACAAACAACATTCGGACATTCATACATTCTTGTAGTCTATATTGTTACAACAATCATATACGAGGCAGCCTATTCTAATAGTTCAGAAATATATATGCATATACATACATCTACATACAATACACACAGAAATACATCCATATAAAAACATATACACAGATATATAGATACACATATATATAAATATACAAACATACATGCATACATAAAATACACTTATACATACATACTCACACAAATATAGACATATACATATATACCTGTACCTTGCCACTAAATGATACATCTAAAGTAGAAACAGACATGAATACATTTACCATATAATTTCCCTTTTTCTATCAAACTCCACACGCATAGTTATATTTCATAGCCCCACCCGCTTGTTACATTTTCCTAAGTTATAGGTTTTTTCGTAAAAATTTACACTACGTAAAAGTTTATATTGAATTCAGCATGAAGTTCATAGGCCTATCCTCATATTAAGCAAACACTCTTTCGATGGTAAGGCAGATATACATAAGATGTATCACGATACAATAATAATATATAATGACACATGACAGAAATCAGAGTATTTAGGTTATACAAACCGAGTATACAAGCTCATATATTGTAGTACTTACCTTCATCTTTGTTTATTCACCCTAATTTCCTTATCCCTTTTCTTTCATTCACTCTTCATTCCTTACTTTCTTTCATCTATATATTTCTTCATTTTTTTTTTATAAATGACTTTTCCTATCCGGGTATATAAAGATCCTTTATCCATACATGCACGCACCCAAAAATATCCATATGCATACATTATTACGAGGTTCACTCAAAAACAATCTATTACTCGTTTGGTTACAAATATACCTTCATACAGGTACTTGTTTCGGTTAGTAATACCATAACTGCTCGAGGAAGTAGAATATTAAGCGACTTACGTAACCCATACCGGTATGATCATAGTTGCGACCTCACTTATCCTCTTTGTGGGGGTTATTTGATGGGGGTTAGTTGTACTCATAGTTTTTCTAGTCTACTAATTTAGAGTTCTTTAAGTGCGTGTATTCTGAAATGTTTGCAGGATATAGCAGTTTCTTTTTAATATTTAATAATTTTTCTCTGTCTTTAAACCTAGTTATCTCAAGTTTTTCTGATAAGCATAATGGACATGGTGAGTTCAATGAGTGGCAAGTATTGGCCCTCCTAATAATCTTCCATTCTATACTAGGTGTTTTATTTTCTCTAACTAATTTCCAGTAATATAACGATAAGGAAGTGTCCTTTTCATATGTTTGATTACTCATCGAGCGTGTATGTCCATAGAATCTATTTTTGAAAGTCATTTGGGTACTCCCTATGTAGAATCTTTCGTCCCTTGGGTTCTCCACCGGGAATATCCTAACTTGGTATACCACTGATGAGGTAAGACATTCGTTTTTTTATTGGGCATTCCTCAGGCTTTTTACAGTTACATTTATTCACCGCAGTGTTTGCACTATTATTTTCATCTTCTCTATTAGTTTCAGTATGTGTGTTGTGAAAAAAAAAGCGTACAGCATGGATTCGCTTTTGGATATACGTATTAATGTGTGTGTGTGTGTGGCGGTGTATGCGTATGTGTGTGTTGTATGTGTGTTGCATGTATGTGAAATGAAAAAGATGTTTATTATCTTCAAAGACCTCACTCATCCTTTTACCGTTTTTTATGACTCCCACCCAGTTTGCATGCTAACTTGATAAACGAAATAGGAAAATGTATTTGGTGGAAATATCACCTTTGACGGTAATTCTTGGCCTGAAGAGGTAATCCCCCAACGTGGGTGATTACAGAAACATGCATGCACATATGTAGCCATTAATGTTTGTATAAATAAAATTAATAATAATATATATATAAGAGGAAAATATTTATAATAGAGAATATATATATATATATATATATACATATATATATATACACATATATATATCGATTTATTAATCAATTTAAAACAAGATAATGCAATATAATGTGTAGGGATTATGAATAATCTTTATGTAAGGCATTTCAAAGCCTTTGTATTGAATATTATATTGTACCTAAAATAAACTAGTGATTTTAAAATTTAAAAAATGACTTGGATGTTATTAGATAGAATCGCAACCAAAACATTTATAGCTCTAATCGCATCTTATACTGATATAGATATTAAAAGATAGGTAGGAAAGATTTAATATCAAACGACTTGAAGAGTAAAATCGAGATTAGCATGCGCAGGAAGAGTATGTCGGCAAGTGGAAATGGACAGTTTGCATTTCAACTTGACGATATATGTCTATACTCGTTATTCATTCATCCAACAAAAATTTTTAGTCCAGATAAACTATGCTTGGTGTATGATTACTAGTTCTTGTTAAATTCAGTGTTATATGATGTGGATTAATGAATTTATCTGTAAAATATGTACGTATAAAAACGGGCCATGTGAATACGTTCGTAAAGGCAAAGAATGGGGGGGGGGTAAGCCTCGATAAAAATTCAGTTCGGAGTTCCGGTAGGCGAATAGTTAAGCACTAAACATCTCCGGCAACTCTTGCAACTGCGCTTGCTTCGACCATACTGGCTTGCTTTTCTATCTGACTTTGCCAGCACAACCGAGATGTAACTGGGTAAACCTAGGTCTCCTTATAACTACCCCAGTTTTCATCCAGACAACAAGTTCAAGTTCAAACAATATAGCCAGAGAATATGCTGCACTGCACCAGATTAAATGCGGAATGCTATTGTCTTATAAGATAGGAGGTTGTCATCACACACAAACACGCATACACATATACATATATCTATCTATACTCCTATAAATTCGGTTTTCTTTTGTGTGTATTGATATTCGTATTAAAAACCCTCTTTTCTATTTATTTAAAAAGAAAATACAATTTTCTTATATATGGGTTCTGGAATTGCATTCACTAGCAAAAGATCTAGTTATTTTGCATATTCTCTTATACATTCATTTTAATTGATTCCCTATTAGTTTTTTCGGTTTCGTCATGGGATGATCATCTTTAGTTAACTATTATGTGAAATTATATTCATGCAGATATATACTTGCATAATATATATATATATATTTATATATATATATTATATTATATACTAGCATTGGTTTCATGGGTTTCCGGCGTTGCCCGGGTATTTGGAGGTGTATTTTGAGTAAAAAAAAGCGGTCTATTTTTTTTAACTTTGACCCCTATTATGACCCCTTAAAATTTATTGTTTTGGGCCAAATCAAGTTATTAAATTAGATCCATGTCCAATGAATCTATATCTAAAATTTCAAGTAATTAGACCCAAAATTGTCGGAGAAGTTTCGTAGAGTTCTCAAAGGTCAAATTGTTGAACTTTGACCCCTTAATCACCAAATTTCTGGCCAAAAATTGATCAAGTAGATTTTCCCAAATCTCAGTACCCTGTATATCAAATTTCGAGTCTGCAGACTACAAATTGACTTAGTTATTGCGTAGGGAGATGTACACACACAAACACATAGATACACAGACGCGTTCACTTTTATACATAAAACAAAAAATATATGCATATATATGAATATATATGGAAACAATTTTTTGTTTACTGTTAGCTTATTACGCAAATATTATGCAAGTATAAATCATGTAGAATATATGCATGAATATAATTACACGTAATAGTTAACTAAAGATGATCATCCCATGAGAAAACCACAAATACTAATAGGGAATTAATTAAAATGAATGTTTAAAAGAATATGCAAATTAGCTGGATCTTTTGCAAGTGAATGCAATCCCACAACCCATATATAAGATGATTGTATTTCCTTTTTAAAGAAATATAAAAGAGGGGGTTTAATATGAATATCAATACACACAAAAGAAAAGCGATTTTATAGAAGTATATATATATATATATATATATATATATATATATATATAACATGCATTATCCTGACAAGTCCTCAGGAGGATGAAACGCGGAAATGTGCGTAGATTAATTGCCATATGATTATATATATATATATATATATATATATATATATGTGTGTGTGTGTGTGTGTGTATTTCTGTGTATCTTTGTTTATATGTCTCTGTGTTTGCTGACAAGTCCTCATGGAGATTAAACGCAGAAAATTCTGTGTAGATTTATAGACCATTTGCCATATACATATTCATAACTATATATATATATATGTATATATATATATATATATATATATATATGTATGTATTTGCGTGTGTGTGAGATAGATAGATACATAGGGATATATATATATATATATATATATAGAGAGAGAGAGAGAGAGAGAGAAAGAGAGAGATACTTCAATGCTACCCTGTATTGATTCCTGATGACACTTGGCTGCCAACAGCGACAAAGCATGTCGAATTCGATTTGACAGAATCGGAAGTGGAAAATTACATTAAACACGCTGCCAATAACAATGGCTCATAAGAAAAAAACTGTAAAAATTCCGATCATTCACGCCAAGGGCAGCTCTTCTAACAATTGAATAAATTTGCAGGTGATACGCTGGGATTTCTATAACGTATTACATTGATTTTATCATTTGATTTCATTTCGTTTTGCATAAAAGCTAATGTTTAAAATGTTTTTATACACTTTGCGAGAAAGCTCTGACAACTGCTGCTGATGAACACACGCATTTGCACGTCTACACGACACCTCACGGGTACACAAGAGCACTTCTGTGGATACGTCCGTTCAAACTGCGCGTTTAGAGGCGAACGTATGTTTAAAGGTTTAAGCGTGCGAATGTGACCTAATTGACCTAAAGGAGCGTTTTTCTCCCCATTCTGGAGGTTTAGACTTCCCAGTGACCTGAAGGAGACCGTATAACTATATTAAGATTACTTTAATAGATCTCTGGGGAACAGAGGATATCCCAAAACTTGAAATTGATATATATTTTAGTTCATTGTCAAAATAGATATATTTTGCTTTATTGTTTAAAAATCAGAGATATATTTGTTATTCGAAAAATAGGCAACAGGAAATGTGAGAATGTTAGAATGATGGCGTTGACATTTTCTGGCCTAGCGAACCACTACCAGGATCCTGAATTGACCTTTAAGGTTATGGGAAATTTAATTTTTTCCCAGATTGTAAAGCTAGTGATATGGCTGAATTGCACACCCGCAAAATTTGGGGTTTCCCCAAATGCGTGGCGTAATTTGATTAGCTTAGGGGACCTCCATTCCGACACACACACACACACACACACACACACACACACACACACACACACACACACACACACACACCACTATATAATGCTAGTGTCGCGCGAAATTAGTCAGATTCCAGACAGATTGACGCAGAATCTCCAGATAAAAATACCGCTCCCTGAAGGCGTAATCCCCTCCTCTAACCCGTCTGAATGCCGTATCCGAAGAGAAGAGAGATTTGAGACTTTGAAAAACGTGCTAAGAACTGAAACAGTATAATGTAAAAAAAAAAAACTGTAAATATTTTTGTGGATTTTATTATCGTAGAATAGAATTTCACGTGTCTGTTTTTCTTTCTTGCCTGGGTGAGCTTTGTTATTCGTTTTCAGCATACCAGGAATCTGATGTGAGCGGCTCCGGGAACCAGATATCACGAGCTGAAGTTTTAGAAAACGATCAGGGGTCTTTGCAAGAGAGGTGGGCCAAAAGACAAACAAAAGACAAACAAAAATCAACGCTACAGTGGCCAACTATAGTCGAGGGCGACACGAAGACTTTCTTCTCATTTCATGCTACACCCCAGTGTGTGTGGGTGTGGGCGTCACTCCATTTCGAGGATTACTCTACTTGCCTTGTAGTTTCCCCTTTATAATGCGTTTTGTAGAATTAAACGTAGGCAGATAAACCTAAAAAGTAAACGAAGCTAATGTACTGACTACAGTGGAGGGCAACCGGAAGGCTCCCTTCTTATTAGCTGCTACAGCGAGATAAACGAGAGGACACCATTCTGGTTCCAGTCTTACTTTACTTATAATACGGGTCATTCCCGCCAAGTGCAGGTCAGCTCTTCTTGTATCGTTGTGCACGTTTTTTATATTAAAATATCAGAGGCAAGGAAATAATAAACACGACGCACATTTTATTTTGTATAAAAGCCTTTATACCTGGTATTTCCAACAACGCTTTTATTCTAAATATCTAAACAGTTAATTTCTCTTTCTTTGACTGCATGTGACTTTTCGTCCCTGCTGTGACGTCACCCCCGTTTCTCGATCATGCGCTTTTCAAACACCGGCCACGCCTCGAGCACGTCACCTCCTAACACATCTCTTTCTCCGAACACGTCTCAAATACATTTGTTTCCTAGAACACCTGCTTCTGTTAACACCCTTCTTTGTCCACCTGTGTCCTTTTATATCTACTGTGACGTTGCATCATGTAACCGGCTTAGTCATTTGTATATGTGGCACGCTGCTGATATTCCTAACACTGTGCAATATATATATACTAGCAGGCGGCCCGGCATTGCCAGGTCCTAAAATACGCTTTAATATGGCATTTTCATTTAAGCCAATTTTTTATTTATTATTATAGCGCAAATCGTCTATTGATTAATATATTGTACCCAATATATATAGTAATGATTTTAAAAAATATAACAATTACTTCGGTTTTATCAGCTGAAATCGAAACCAAATCATTTAGCGCTTTAACCACAGTCGTTATGTAACAGGTCAACCTGCGTCAATACCGCCAGATAGATTAAAAAAAAAAGGATAAAAATTAGGCGAGTTCAAACTAAAATTATATATGTACGCATGCTCAGCAGATAGTCGACTTACTCCTGTCAAGGTCAATTGTTTTTTTATTGCAATTTTGAGCAATTAGCAGTTATTTTTATTAGCTATAGCCAAATCGGAGGAGTTCCTGCGGTCCGAATAACATATATATCAAGTTACGAGTCTGTAGACCATATATTCAGAGAAAAGTTGGGCAGAGAAGTTTCGCACACACACAGACAAGGTTACATTTATACATATGATAGCAGGACGTCAGGTGTTGCCCGGTTGTAAAATACGCATAAATATTGTTTTAATTCATGACGATTTCTTATTATAGCGAAAATCCTCTATTGATTTATTATCCAATTTATAGTAATGATTTCAAAAGCTATTTAAAAATATGCTATGGGAACCATACACATTCACCGTAGAATGGCTGAAAAGAGGCCTTCCGCAGTCCCATAACTTAATCTGGCTTTGTGAACGGATTCCATCCACTGACATTGACAAAATTATTTCAGCCGAGATTCCCGATCCACAGCTTTACGAAATTGTCAAATCCACGATGGTTCATGGACCCTGTGATCCTGGTCAAAAAGCTCAATCATGCTGTAAAAATAACGCGGTGTGCGCTTCCGGCTACCCACGGAGATTTGTCATTGCAACACAAACGGGAGGCAATGGTTCCTATTTACAATGTCTCCCCCACGGGACAGAGTTAGACACCAGGGTCGTTTTTTAACGTGGAGAAACGGAACAAAAATAAAAATTGTCTCAATCGTGAAGTATTTCTCCTCCACTGACAGAGAACAAGAAATTGAAGTGCAGCATCTGAAGGATAGATACTACACTTTTATCTTGACCCGAAGGCCAAGGCAATGGTTACCCGCTTTGTAGGCGACGGAGACCAGATGATGGAGGTCATACGATGATAGTCAGCCTGAACACTTGATGACCGATAGATAGTATCTTACTGACCCATGCTGGCGAAAAGTTTCCAATCTCACATCAAACTGGAGTTCTGGCAAGAAATCAATTAAATATACCTGCAAATATGTTAAAAAAGCAACAATGCTGCAGCGTTAGCTGCTCAGCGTGACGTTTTTCAAGACGGACCGTCTGCTTACGTCATTTGACGCGTCCTGTGTTATGGAGAAAGTGTATGGCAGTTTTGCTCATTTCCCTTGCACCAAAGATACCCTGCAATTATACAACTCGCTGATCACCTTGAAAATAGGCAAAGACTGTACTTTTATGCTGGCACAGCTAATAATGTGGCGGAGCATCCACTAGAAACTACGCTTACTGTCTTCTTTAAACTATGCAGCTATGATGAGTTTGCAAAGCGGCTTCTGTAGCCACAGATACCTTCATACTATAATTGGAATAACAAACAATGGGCTCGCAGAAAATGTGGAGATCCTGTCGACGGCTTCCCAGGTGGTAAAAATGATTCCTGTCTCGGTCGAGTTTACACAGTCCCACCGAGTACACATGGATGCTTCCATCTTCATCTTTTCCTTAATGAGGTCCGTGACTCTACAAGTTTCGACGATATAAAAACTGTGGATGACGTCCTGTGCGAAACCTTCCGTGATTCATGCTCCCGGTTCGGGCTACTTGAAAACAACTCCCAGTGGGATGCTGCCATGGCAGAGGGAAATCTATTCAAATCTCCTCATTCTCTGCGGTCGCTCCTCGCGATTATGATAGTATGGTGCGACTTGAGAGATTCTCTTTTTGGAAAGTGGTGGTTCCTTTCTAACATTATATGGCCTACCTGCTCCGATCCGCCACGAAGGGAATAGTTTGACACTTAATTTACTGCGCGTACTATGCTACTCAGCCACAGAACTTACTGCGTACGTTGCTGGGAATGAGCCTAAGTTGTTGCCTAAACAACGAAACGTCTAACATATGATCAGTTACAATGTTCAGTAGAACCGTGGAGGTGTGACTTCTGACCCCGTCAAAGTCGCAATAGTCGTGATGGTCTTTCTTCCAAGAGGTCTTTACAAGTTTCCTCCGCGTCGCAGACCTCTTTATCGGGTTGAGATGCCGGCGTCCGCCGAAAATAAATTAGCTGCCCATACAACTCAAAAGAAGACAAACACAGAAGTTTTTAGTCTACTAAGCTTAATTCACGAAATTTACAAGTGTGTTACATATGTAAAATTGTTCAGTTCAATCTCATTAAAAAAAACAACTCCTGAACCTTATTCTTCGTTGTCTACAGTGACGGCGGTCGACGAGGGAGTGTCGTTTCCCTTGGGTTAGTGTTTCTTTTCTCGATATTCAGTCCCGATCTGCTAATTTTAGCGCGGGCATTTGCTTATATTTCGAGGTAATGTTTGGGTGGAGTAAGCCGCTAAACCAATCGTCGATCAGCGCGTCTTTCAGGGAGGTCACGATGCCTTGCACGGTCTGAAAACCTGTGATCACAATTCAATCCTATTCACCCGCCTACAGGGGTTGACAGTTTGACCCCGGCTAACCTCAAACTCAAGAAGCCCGACGTCATTGAGTCGGGTTTCGCCAGGCCAAGAACGAAATTATATTTCGTTCTAGCTTTAAAATGACATCTCTTGTCATTTTTCTCAAACAATTTATGTCTGTACTCAGAAGTATAGATAGATAGATAGATAGATGTATGTGCGTACGTGTTTGTGTGTGATGACAATCTCCCATCTTAGAAGACAATATGAGAATTCACAAATAAGCTGTCAATCAATGCA
The DNA here is from genome assembly GCF_053919585.1 of Euprymna scolopes. Lineage (NCBI taxonomy): Eukaryota > Metazoa > Mollusca > Cephalopoda > Sepiida > Sepiolidae > Euprymna > Euprymna scolopes. The sequence goes on along the minus strand of NC_136493.1, from coordinate 43,439,785 downwards.
TAAAGTTATGTTCTGACATCGGTTGTTAAACACTGTATGACTAAGTTATGTGTGTGTTCCCTAATTTAAAATAATATGCACTCACAAGTCCATTCGTTACTATGTTGATTTATGGTGGCCTAGGGGATTAATACCAAACTGTAGAGTTACGTGTATCCTTTAACTAAGTTTGATTCTTTTGACCGGGAGTAATTACACTGTGCAACACTAAAAAAAGTAAAGGATATCTGCAGCAATTTTTGTATACCTAGTAACGAGGAAATTTTATTTCTGGCTTTCTTTTTGTTGAATTAGGTATAATTTGTGCAAAATTGCCACAGTCGTAAATTTCAGTAAAAACGTCAAAAATGGGTTACTGACAACTTTGCAGTCACATATTATGTGTATTAAATTATAAATCTTTAGAGAAAAACACAGTTTAATATACACATATTATGTACATTATTTGTTAAATCATTTATTTGAATCATTTATTTGCTAAAGTCAGCCGAAATTAGCTATTTTTCCAGATTTAAGAGAGCTAGATGACAGAGCTAGCTTGGTTAGCATAATATTTTCTAGACCAAGGGCTAATTTTTTCAAAAGTAAAAACATAATGCTGTCGCATATGGTTTGGTGTTCACCACCTTCCGAAAAGCCATGGTATTCGTCAAGAAAGGCATTTTTTAATGTAGGCTAAAAAAATCAAGGAAAAGAAGCTAAAACCTGCCTCAGAACCTTATTTGTAGGGCACGGGAAAAAACTCTGAAGGTTAAAAATAGATATCCATTTAATAAAGTATGTTTTAACTAAAAACTACAATAAAGCCAGGATTATTGTGTATTTTAATGTTTTAAACATAAAAGGGCATTTTATACATTCTTTTCTGAAAAATTACTAAATTAAATGCAAAAAATAGAAATGAAATTTTATCAACCCCTTACTTTATGTACGAAAGAATCTAATAACTTGCTAGTGGGCGTTTATAATGGCTTAACATGTTCACATTATGGAATCCTTATTTTTCTTTATAAAACAATTTACTTTTTTTCTTGTCTTTATTCTTTAGATGCAGTATAGGCTTTGACGATGACCTCAAGACAGTGCAAAAATGATCCAAGCAAATTCTGCTACATATGTGGCGAATTAACATTTGCTAAAGAAAGGCGCAGCATTACCAGCCATATCAAGAAATTGTACAAGGCGTACTTTCATTTTGACATAGGAGACCAAGAAAGTCATGGGCTCCTCATGCCTGTTGCCTTACATGTGTGAAAACATTGAGCGCATGGTATGCAAAAAAGAATGTTCACATGAAGTTTGGTGTGCCAATGATTTGGCGAGAGCAGAAAGATCATTCTAATGATTGCTATTTTTGTCAGCAATACTATATAGCAAAACAAAAAAAACACATTGTTTACCTAAATTTGCAATCAGCAATGCGCCCAGTTGAGCACTCCAAAGAATTACCTGTACCAAAACCCCCTGATCAGGAAATGTGGAGTTCAAGCAGTGAAGATGAACATTACAGTGATGAAACAGTAGAATTTTCTAATTCAGAAAGCAATAATAAACCAATACTATTTTCTCAAGATGCTCTAAATGACTTATGCAGAGATCTTTATTTAACAAAAGATAAAAGTGAACTTCTTGCATCAAGGCTTAAAGAACGAAATCTTCTTAGAAAAGGTGTGAAAATAACATTGTACAGAAAACGTGCACAAAACTTGCATGTTTTGTTCACTTTGACAGATGATTTATGCTTCTGCAATGACATTGTTGGACTTTTTGAACAGCTGGAAATACAATATGATAACACCAACTGGCGACTTTTCTTAGATGCATCAAAAGAAAGCATAAAAGCTGTTTTGCTTCACAATGGGAACACCCTGCCATCTGTTCCTATAGCTTACAGCACAACCATGAAAGAATCATATGAAAATTTAAAAACAATTTCAGCAAGCATACATTATGAAGTCCATAAAATGAATGTTTGTGCAGATTTCAAGGTTATAGCCATGCTCACTGGAGTTCAGCCAGACTATACTAAATTTTGTTGCTTCTTGTGCTTATGGGACTCTAGAGCAAGAGCTAAACACTATCTACGCAAGCACTGGCCTGCTAGAGATGAAATTGAGCAAGGAAAACATAACATCAAACACAAACCACTTCTGCAAAGTGATAGAATCCATTTACCACCTTTGCATATTAAACTCGGTTTGTTCAAGCAGTTTGTGAAAGCACTAGACAAGGATTCCTTGGCATTTGCATATCTTGCAGAAAAGTTTCCTTCATTAAGTCGAGCTAAAATAAAAGAAGGTATCTTCATAGGTCCCCAAATTCGAAAAATTGTTCTTGATGAAACTTTTAACACACATCTCACGAGAAAAGAAAAATGTGCCTTTGAGTCATTCAAGAAAGTTTGTGATAACTTCCTGGGAAAACATCGTTCAGAAGACTATGTGCAAGTTGTGAATGATCTATTGCATCATTTTCATGATATGGGATGTAACATGTCTCTAAAGGTTCATGTGTTCCACTCTCATTTGGATTTTTTGCTGAGAATCTTGGCCATGTGAGTGATGAACATGGCGAAAGGTTCCATCAAGATATTTCATTTATAGAAAAACGTTTTAAAGGAAAATGGAACACTAGTATGTTGGCAGACTACTGCTGGAATTTAAAAAAAGATGATGACACTCTACACAAGAGAGTTAAGAGGACAAATGTTGTTTAAACTGGTGAATTCGGTGGGTTTTTTTTCAAAATAATTAATAATAAAGTACATGAAAATGGTACCTAATCCAGAGAAATAAATGTCTGATTTGGAATCAGCATACTTTTCTTACACCGAAACAGGTCTTATATGTCTTGTACCTTTTTCCAATTCAAATTTGTTGCACAGTGTTATTATTTCTTACATAGTAGATTGTATAAGCAGGAAACGCCAAATAAAACTTTATATATATATATATATATATATATATATATATATATAAAGTAAAAGATTGATAATAAATTTACATCAAATTTATGATAACATCAGAACAAAAAATTAAAAGTGATTAAAAAAAGGAAAAATAAACACCTTTAGGCCATGGAATTTCGGAGATAAATGCTTCTCATCTTAAAAATAACAGAGACAGACGTACAGAAAATGTTGAAATAGACAGAAACTTTCTTAATAACATTTACATTACAAAATGAAAATGAATAAGCAATTAAGAAATATTAAAAGTAGGAACAAAATATAAAAATATACCATAGCCACCTTCGAGAAAATCAAGAAAAATATGAAAATTATATATGTATAGGAGGTAAAGGATAAATATTCGAGAACAAAAGGAGGAAATAAAAAACTTAATTGGTCCTCTTATCAGTATATTTTTAATCTTGATAAGTTTATGTTATTGATAAGTTAATTGCACACATACAGTCACACACACACACACACACACACACACACGCATATATATGTTGAATTTTGTGTGCGTGTGTGAATGTGTGTGTGTGTGTGTGTGTGTGTCTGTACTTGTACATTTCCCTACCAAATAACTGTCAATTTTCGGTGTACAAACTCGAGATTTGGCAAAATCTTTTTAATCGGTTTTCGGCCAGACATTTATCTATGAACGGGTCAAAGTTCAACGATTTGACCTTTGAAAACTCTACCGAACTCCTCTGCTAATTTTGGGTTTAAACACTTGAAATTTTAAATGTAGGTTACCTCGGAATGGATCAAACATTTTAATCCAATTTGAGCCCAAAACAATAAATTTTAAATTAGAGTCGAAATTTTACAAAAATTGACCTCTGTGGAAATTGTTTGAGTAATTTGGAAAAGACCGCAGAAGTCAATTTTTTTAAACGTTGACCACTTTTTTGACCCCTTAAAATTTATTGTTTTGGTCTCAAATTCAGTTATTAAGTTAGATCCATGTCCAATCAACCTATATCTAAAATTTCAAGTATTTAGACCCAGAATTGTCGGAGGAGTTTGGTAGAGTTCTCAAAGATCAAATCGTTGAACTTTGACCCCTTAACAGACGAATTTCTGGTCGAAAACAGATCACACATATTTTTGCCAACTCTCAGTACCCTGTATATCAAATTTCGAGTTTCTAGACTAAAAATTGACAGAGCTATTGCGTAGGGAAATGTACACAGACAGACACACGGACACTTTTATACATATATATATATATATATATATACATATATATGTATATATATATTATCATCCACATACAGTACTGTTTCGTTGTATTACAACTCATCAGAGCGGCTAAACAAACACCTTTCCCCCGCCGTGGATTGAATCTACAACCGTCGCATTGACAGTAGGCAGCTCTCACCATTCGGCTACGAATCAGTGCCGTAAATATTTCTCCTAGAGTATGAATTATATCCACATCCTCCCGTCGCACCGTGCTCGAACCATCAGCTTGTTTACAAACAAATTAATAGTGACACTGCTGAACCCCTGGAACCGGCACTTAAAAATTATTAAAAAAACATGGTACAATATATATAATACACGAGTATGTAATCAAATATCATATTTAATAGCACCGTAAGGCGGGGCAAATGCCGTAATCTGGTGCCGGAAAAGCATCGTATTTCACATTGTAACATGAAAAAACGTATTCTAGGGCCATCGTATGCTAAGGTTCTACTATATATACACGCGCACACATACACACACAAACTCACACACATACACACATATATATTCATATATATATATATATATATATATATATATATATATATATATATATATATATATATGCGTTTGTGCGATAGTTTTGTGCGATATTTTCTTCATCCATTTCTTATTAAAAAAAACAAAAACAAAAATGCCCGATTCCGTTTTTATAGCCATTTTGAATCAAATATATTGTATTTTTTTCTTACGCAAAAAAATCGTCTTTAATTATTATCCTGATAATAACGTGCGTTTTCTTACAATCCTATTTGCACGGATTTCTTTTTATGTTCGCGTTTAAATCTCCCTCAGCTTTAAGAAGGCTTTTCGGATGCATTCTTGATTAAGTAGTTTCCGAAGAAGCGGTTGAATTCTAATTAAGACTTTCATAGATATATTTATATCCCTTCGCGATTTAATATCGATAACAAAACAAAAACAAAGCGTTATAATTCGGTGCTTATGCGCTCTCAAGTACGCACACATATTCTACGAAATAAGAAAAAAATAAACACGTGCTATGCATACGTAGATACATGCCTTCATCTTATTGATAAAATACGTACAGACAAAAAAAAAACAAAAACAAACAACAAAAGAATATGCATAAATATACACAAACTAGCCAGGGTTGTGGAGTCGGAGAGACCAAAGGTTTTGAAAGGAGTCGTAGTCGGATCTGGACTAGTAAGAACGGTTTATTAAGTTTATTAATCGGGTTTTAATTCTCAAGAGAATAAATACAGTCTGAATATTTCAGACTTTAAAATAAGGAGTCGGAGTCGAATAATTTTTAATTCTAGAAATCGGGGTGTGATAGTTTGGGATTCAAAGAGTTAGAAGGATTTTTTTTACACAAGAATCATTACTTATCAAGGCGCGGAGGCCACTCGAGGATAAGTGTTAATGTGTATTCATTAGTCAATAGTATTATAGCGCAGTAAACATAAGTAAAGGGAATTTTGTAAATTGGATTACTTGGGGGGGGCGGTTCATCGTCGCTAAAAAGCACTTTTGATCAATATGAAAAGTCATGATCTTCATTGCATCTGACGAAGTCCAGACGGCGCTTTCTGTTCTTTACAGAAATCATTGGCTTGCGTCTTGCAACATATCCTCGAAAATTAAATTCCTTTAATCTGATTTTGACAGTAGAAAGAGAGCACACTATTTCGTACCGTTTTCTCATCACATTTCAGGCCGATTTAGCGATTGTATTAACCAGAAAGGTGGTGATTAATTAGCTCCTGACAATCACTAAGAGAAAGTCGTAGCATATGGACTAAATGTTACGTTGTATAACATAGAACAGCAACAATTACGATTAGAGATGCTTTGTTGCATGTTAGTGGATATTTTAAACTGATTTAGGGGCGATAATTTAAGCTGGTTTTAAGCGAATTTGTTGCTGCGGACTTTCTTTTTGCTTTCTTAATTTATTTTTTTTTAAATTGACGTGCACACTAGAATATTTCAATTAAAAGTCACATACAAACAGGTAAAATTATAGAGGAATAAAAGGCGAATCAAATGAGGTATAGGTAGATTAAACAGCTACATTAAATTTAGCTGAAATTTACAAAAGAATATTACAAGTGCAGACTTTCTTTTTGCCGGCACTGTATGTAAATATACTCTTTACTTGCGACTGGTATTATAGAATATCGACTCAAGGTAAGTGTGGTTGGAGAATACGCTCCTATTGCCACAAAAAAATCATGCCCAGGCATCGTAACGGTGGGTATCTATAATCTGTCAAGACTGTAGGAGCTTGTAACATTTAGTTCCAAAATGAACGTTTCCTAGTTTTTTTTTTTTTAATTCAGCTCTTTGCATTGCATTAACTGAAATTTTATCTTTCTGCAACAGATGTTGGCAGTGTGAGAGTCTATGAAAGGAGCCACTGTTATGGAGGTGCGTCAGAAGCAGAAATAAGTCGTTTGATTTCTGGCAAATATGCAGTAAGCATGGTTGTGTTTATAAAGAAAAATCAACTCTGGAGCGCAAAAGAGGGATCGTTTTAATGGTACCATTCCCGACGCTGTATTATTTCAGATTTTACAGTTTAAAAGAGAGCAGGCTTTTCTTTTGAAACGGCCGTTGTATATGTATGTATATATACACACACATACACGCACAGGCATACAGGAATCAATATATACCAGAGAATATCCCTGCTGTAATGTGCAGAAACAATTGTACGTATGTATTATTTCTAATACCATTTTATTGAGATAAGCATAAAAATATGTGTTTGTTCCTGGTTAAGTAATATACCATAAAAGAATATATATATATATATATATATATATATATATATATATATATATATATATATATATATATATATATATATACTAGCAAAAGTACCCGTCGTGACTGAGTTCAAAAACAGCCTACAGAAAATGGACTCTGATTTATGAAAGTATGATAGGTTATGAAAAGGAAGGATTGTAAAGAGATAGCTTCGAATTTAGGGGTATCAAAACCAAAGCAAAATATGATGAAAGTAAAAATAAAATAGATATACCCCATAATTTATTATACCATACCTGTTCACATTGAAACACTTATAACAATATTCTGTGGATCTATATTAAAAAAAAAAAACTTGTTAAACTTTGTGACATACTTCCTTTCTATGGAGGTCGGGCGCGAACGAACATCCCATAATTTGATTATACCATATTTATTCAAACTGAAACATAATTACCAAAGTATACTTACGCAGATTGATGTGAAAAGTCTTTATTAAAGTGTGTGCCTATTTCCATTCTATGGAGGCCAGGCGCGAACACAGGCACCACAATTTTATTATACCATCCCTATTAAAGTTGAAACATACTTATCAAAGTATTCGTATGTACATCTATATCAAAAACACTTGTAAACGTTTTTTTTTTTTAATTTTTAATTTTTTTATTTCCATACTTTGTGGATCAGGCGCATACGCAAACCCCACAATTTTAATGAACCATCATTATGCCAGATCAAACATACCCATTCCTGTGTCTCGATACATCTGCTATCATTATATGTGATCAGTTTTCTATAATAGTCAACCATATAGGTACCTATTCGTGACCAGTCAAACACACAGACGTTCAGCTTTATATTATAGAAGATATATATATATATATATATATTGTCAGAAATTTCTTTCTCACACATCTCAATTTCCTCCCTGCAGAAGCAAATGAATTCTACAAACAAAAGCCATACATTTAAACTCAAAATTTATTCACAATTCACAAGTAACAACAATGAAAGTTTTTTGGTTCTGGTACAGTCCTTTTTTTTCAAAACGGTGGCCCGATTTTCTTCCATACGCATGGAGCCTTTAGTTCTAATTCCTATTGACGGAATGTTAGTTCGTTGTTCCTTTGGAAGGATCCATGTAAAGGATCGGCGAGAATGATGGCGCCTATAATTAGGCATAATGTGTGCCCCTCGGGACTCTAGATGAAATAAGATAAGATCCAATATTTGGAAAATAAACATGCAGAACAGTTCTTGAATGTCATCTTTGATTTGGATAGATTCAGTAATATAAGTTGTCTCTGCTTGTAGAAAGGTGTCCCTTGTTCACCAACAGTTTGGTGTTCATGAAGGAATTGTCTTGGCTCCCTCCAGAGACAGCCGCTATGGTTTGAGTCTGTACCGTTGCCTAATTCCTGTTAGACTGAAAAAAAAACAGCATGATACAAAAAGAGCGCCAAGCAATTTATTTGACTCATTCAGAATTAACCAATCACAGACCGGCTACTAGAACTGTGTGGCAGGCCTAAACGAGAAAAAAGATGGCGATTGTATATGGAATTTCAGATCACCGAAGTTAAGTAAGGTTGAACCCGGTTAGTACCAGATGGGGTGAATCTTTAAGAATTCTAGCGACTGTATGTGCTCTACGCTGATTTCGGCATTTGTTTCCAGTCGTCCTGTACATATATTTCTTTTGCTACATTTATTTAACAATGTCGACTTAGAAGCGGTATGGTTGGGGATTGTGCAACTTCTGCCATAAAAGTTTCACGCGCAGGCATCCCTTCGTGGGTATCCATAATCTGTCCAAGACTGATGGAGCCCTATATATATATATATATATATATATATATATATATATATATATATATATATATATATATGCATATATATATATATTTCTGTGGAAATATTTTTTATTCACTTATATTTCTTTTTTTCCTTATTTAAAAGCTCGATGTAATTGTAGTGCATGTTGACATGTTCCAAATTTCATGATATTAACCATTTCATAATTTATTCCTTTATATCACATGACATTTAAACTTCTTGACAGTACCTGTTTCGTAGCACAAAATTATTCACAATTATTATTCATTGACTGACATAATGATTAAGGAAATAGTTTTTGTGCTACGAAACAGATACTGTCAAGCAGTGTAAATGTCAACGGAATTAAAAGAATAAATTGTAAGATGGTCAACATCATGAAATTTGGAACATAGACATCTGTCACTTATTCATTATATATATATATATATATATATCTATATATATATATAAATATGTATGTGTGTGTGTGTGTGTGTGTTAAGAAATCTTCCATTATTTAACTATGGAGTTTTTTTCCTTGAGAACAGTAAAACAAATGCTAAATATGCAGATATTTAACGGAAATGTAAAAATCAATTTACGTTCATTGATCAACCGATTATAATTTTACTGGTAAGCTAACACTATTAAAATTTGAGTATTTTGCAAGAAATATCAGCAGTATATTAATCTTTCTTTAAACAAAATCAAATATAAAGACACTAAGATAATATTTTTTTCGATTACCATATCGGTTTCGAAACCTCCAAAAATTCCGCTTTTTACTTTTTCTATTTAGCGATTCCGAGTCGGATTGACTGTCCCAACACTCATATATAATCTCCGAATCCTATCTCATATCCCGAAGAACGCTGCCAAGACTAAGCTTGTTTCTGTCAATAATTACAAGAAACCTTCTCTACCACCAAAAGCAATGGCCCAGAACACATTAACCGAAAGTACTTCCTTTAAACTACTCGGCCTAACGTGTACAGGAAACATGAACCGGAATAGATACATTGAAAGCATTCCCAAGGCTTCTGCAAAGATGGTGGTCTCTCTCTACTGTCATAGTAAGCTAATTATGCCTAAAAGTATCCTGCACCTCTATAAGGCCACCATTCGCCCATGTATTGAGTACTGTTCTCACATTTGGGCTGGTGCATCTGCTGCTTGGCTCTCACTCCTGGACAGAGTACAAAAGAGAGTTGCCAACCTGATAGTCCTGAACTGTCATCTAGGCTTCAGCTTCTCTCCCACCGACGAAATATTGCATCCCTCTGCCTGTTCTACAAGTACTTTAATGGTGAATATTCTGACGAACTTCAAGCACTTGTACACCCGCGTCGTGAATACCCCCGACAAACACAAGCAACTAAGTCCCACCCCATCACAGTAGAGATCTCTAGGTGTAAGAAAGCCTTTCACTCCATTAGTTTCTTCCCCAGAACTGCTAGACTTTGGAACTCCCTTTCGAGATTTTGCTTTCCCAATTGTACTGACATGCAGAAGTTCATATGTAATGTGAACAAACATCTTGCTACTCATCTCCCTTCATAATGCCCCTGCAACTTATGTCTCCGATAGTACCCCCATACATCAAAGTGGCACCATGCCTTGTTTGGGGTAAAAATTGATTAAAAAAACGTGTTAAAGAGACACCTACGTAAACACACACACATTCAACTTTATATACATATATATATATATATATATGTGTGTGTGTGTGTGTGTGTGTGTGTGTGTGTGGTATCGAATAGGCTTCTATATGGTTGACTATTTTAAAAACTGATTACATATAATGATAGAAGATGTATCGAGACACAGGAATGGGTATGTTTTATCTGGCAGAACGGTGGTTCATTAAAATTGTTGAGTCTGCGTTCGCGCCTGATCCACAAAGTATGGAAATAATAATAAAAAAAAACGTTTACAAGTGTTTTTGATATAGATGTACATAATAATACATTGATAAGTATGTTTTAACTTTAGTAGGGATGGTATAATAAAATTGTGGGGTCTGTGTTCGCGCCTGGGCTCCATAGAATGGAAACAGGCACAACATTTAATAAAGACTTTTCATATCTATCTGCGTAATTATACTTTGATAATTATGTTTCACTATAAAGAAATATGGTATAATCAAATTATGGGGTGCTCGTTCGCGCCTGACCTCCATAGAATGTAAATATGTCACAAAGTTTAACAAGTTTTTTTTAAATATGGATCAACAGAATATTGTGATAAGTGTTTCAGTGTGAACAGGTATGGAATAATAAATTATAGGGTTCATCTATTTTTACTTTCATCATATTTTGCTTTGGATTTGATATCCCCAAATTCGAAGCTATCTCATTACAACCCTTCCTTTTCATAGCCTATCATACTTTCATAAATAAGAGTCCATTTTCTGTAGGCTGTTTTTGAACCCAGTCAACGACGGGTACTTTTGCTAGTATATAATATAAAGCTGGACGTCTGTATATATATATATATATATATATATATATATATATATATATATATATATATATATTTAATATAAAGCTGAACGTCTGTGTGTGTGTCTGGTCACGAATAGGCTCCTATATGGTTGACTATTTTAAAAAATTGATTGCATATAATGATACAGATGTATCGAGGATCAGAGATGGGTATGTTTAATCTGGCAGTACGGTGGTTCATTAAAATTGTGTGGTCTGCGTTCGCGCCTAGCCCCCAAAGTATGGAAATAAGAAATGAAAAAAAGCAATCAAACATTTACAAGTGTTTTTGATATCGATGTACATAAGATTACTTTTATAAGTATGTTTCAACTTACATAGGGATGGTATAATAAAATTGGGGATCTGCGTTCGCGCCTCTACTCCATAGAAATATGGCACAAACTTTAATAAAGACTTTTCATGTCTATTTGCGTAAGTATACTTTGAAAATTATGTTTCAGTTTGAAGAAATATGGTATAACAAAATTATTGGGTGTTCGTTTACGCCTGACCTCCATAGAATGGAAATATATCACAAAGTTTAACAAGGTGTTTTAAAAAGGGCGAGGGTCCACAATACCACCTTAACTTTAATATTAATTCACGTTAGTTTTTATTTATTTTTTGGAGTTGAATTATATTGTGTCGAATAAATTCGCCTCATAAATTCGCCTCATAAATTCACGTTCTTATAAAAGTGAAAGCCAAAAAAAAAAAAAGTCGGAACTTTAGACAATTCTCGACACAAATTTTTGCATAACTTTGTTTTTTCCTTCTCCACTTGCACCTGGCACTCTTTCGAAAATAGATAAATAATAAAAAATGAGAACGTTACTTGTTATCGTGTCAAAAGAAGGAAAAAATTCTGCTCACGTGATTACGTGTCTTTTTAAAATACATTTGCATAACCTTTTTATTTTTATTTATATATCTGTTTAAGCTTTTTTGTCAATGGACTAGAAGGAATTCAGTTGATTACAACCTTTTCTGCGTGTGCTTTACATTACAATAGTACAACCCTGAATCCAACGACACAATACTACATCGTTCAATACCGTAAAACTTAAACGAAGCTGTTCTGCTCGAAAAGGGTGGCATTTTCTTCTTACTCATATTTATGTCGATTCTTTGCTTTAAAAAACTAAAGTAATTACGTGTTTACTTCTTTAATATCCCATTTTGCTGTTTCGGATTATTTTACTAAAGTAAGTAAAGCTTCATTATTTTTCAAAACTGTTTTGGTTCTTATTTTTTCGATATTTTGTCGATATCATTTAGTAAGAGTGTTTAGCAGAAAAGCCAACAAACGACTACCCGAAAAATAAATATACAAGAAATAAATGTTACCGTAGTCAATAAAAGTTCAGTTCATGTTTTTTTTTGTTTTTAAATAGTTTTTAATGCTCTTTACTTGAAATAATTTCAGCGAACCGAAATTAAAACGAAATTTTAGGCGATAACTACTTAAACAAATTTTTATATAAACTACACATGCCATAATCGAATATTCCTCAAGCACAAAATAACGGAAAACATTAAAATATGTTTATAAATATTCCTTACGTTGACGGAACTCTCTTAAATTGTTAACACAGAACGCTCAGGTGCCCCTCCTTCAAATTTCAAAGTCGCTGCTATTTTGATTTTTTTTAACCGGTTCGTGAATTAAAAAGCATTTTTTACAAACTACTTAAAAATACAAACCAATGAACTTTTCTACCATAAAAGTAACTTTTATTGACTATGGTAACATTTATTTCTTGTATATTATTATTATTATTATTATATATATAGCATTTTCTCTTTGTAAGGAAACATCATTTTGTTGGTCACTCTTGGCTACGAATGGAAACAAAGTTGATATATAAAAATATATATTTTCGCGAAAATTATCTTTACTATAATAATAACAATAGCAATAATAATAACAAAACAACCCCGGACAAGAACAACCATACCATAAATAAAAAGACTAATAACGAACAAGATAAATGCAACTGTAGACACCGCACACTTTGCCCAGTTCCAAATAAATGTCTAACAAAAAGGCGTAGTTTATCAAGCAACAATATTTGCAAAAGAAAACCCGAATAACAAGAAATATTACGAAGGTATGACTTCCTTAGATTTAAAAACCCGATACTATAACCACAAAAGTACATTCAAAAATAAAAAAAAAACACCGTATAAAAACAACACTAGCGAATAAATACTGGGAACTCAAAGAAAGCGGACATTCGCCGGTAGTCGAATGGAAAATAATAAGACAAGCTACCACGTGCAGACATTTAGACGACCCATGTATATCATGCCTTCATGAAAAATTTGTTATCCTGTACTTTAAAGAACCCCAAAATCTATTAAACTGTAGACGAGAAATAGCAAACAACTGCGTTCACAAAATAAAACTTACTCTAGGATAGCGATACAATAGCTTTAAAACTAACAATAACAATAGAAAAACAAACAAATAAATAAATTAAATAAACATGAATATACATAAACGATCACACATATATGTATATATATATGTATGTATGTATGTTTGCATGTATGTGTGTACACATGTATATTTATATATAAACAAAAAAGGAGGAAAATGGTCTGCCTTAAACCACTAACCTAGTTCTAAAACAGATCCTTTGTTCGATAAAATGCATGCTCATTGGCTGATAGGAAGGGGCGCGGTGGATACCAGAAAGCTGATTGGCTAACAAAAATCGTCAACATATATAAAAACGAAAACATCCACAGAATTCGCGCATAATCCAGACGAATCCTATAGTTGATGAAACGCCGAATATTCAGTGTAGCTTAATCGCCATATATATTTTATAAATTACTAACTAGCTCTACCTACGAATTGAGCACTTTTGAAGTAAATACTTAAAGTTTACTCATAAATCTATACTTTCGTATATTAATTTTATGTGAGTAAATGAAGTAGTTATATATATATATATATATTATATCATATTATATTATATTATATTTTGTATACAGAAAGTTGTTAGATCAGACAAGTCATTGGTACCGTCGGTTTCAAGCCCGACGATTAGGACCGTTTAAGATATCCATATCAAGCTCTCTTCAGCCAATACTCATATTTTACGAAATGGGTATTAACTGAAGAGAGCTTGATATGGATATGTTAAACGGTCCTAATCATTGGACTTTAAACCGACGGTAACAATAACTTATCTAATCCAACAACTTATTATGTAAATAATATGTAATGCTTATGTAAAGACAAATCTAAAATGTAAATTACTCTACTACTGTATTGAGCACTCTTGTATAAACCTCGGTATTTTTCACTGGTTACCCTATCTTTGGATAATAGCAACATCAAATTATATATATATATATATATATATATATATATATATATATATATATATATATATATCTTGTGTGTGTGCGCGTACATGCACACGCATGTGTGTGTGTATTTTAATCACTATATTTTTCCAGCGCACACCTATCTTAATCAAGTTTAGCCTTTGGCATAACTAAGCGTCTTTCTTCATGAAGAAAAAGAACCGAAGGAATGAATATAATTGGAAAAAGGAGACACTAACGTTGAAGTTAAGACCACTAAAAAAATACGTATGGAGTTGATTATGTCAAATTTAGGTGTGAACGTAATTTTCACAATGTCTCGTCCATCGTCAGGCAATTTATCGTTGTCTTCTGCGTCTCAGATTTGTGACAAAAGGCAGGAATCGACAACTGAAGTTTGCTCACGCCTCCGGAGAATTAGCAGAAAAGAAAAAAGAATACAATAAACGCAGTGTACGTCCAAAACTATATCAATCATATACATCGATGACAACGACATTTACTTCTTTCTCTAAATCTGAAAAGAGAAATTGGTTTAGCCAGTGTTAAGACATTTATGTCCTTAACTTAAATTCACCATCATAGTAAGGTACCAATATTTCTTTCGCCGTGGATTGCAATGGCTGTTTCACAACTGTATGTAGCAAGTGAAACCGTAGGACATTTTATGGATTATATTGTAAGAAAAATCCATGTACTAACTTATATAATTGTGAAACTGTTCAATTAAAAAAATACAAGTATAGAATTATAATTTTAAAAACCTTTAATTATAATTAATAAACTATTGAATCATTATTATCAAGTCATTGAATTATAATTATTAAACGAGTTATGATAAGTATTAAATCATTAAAATTATTGAGCAATGTAATTATATTGATCTTTAGTGAATTTAAGGTTGTGGATTTATTATCCGTATTGTTTGGATTCTTCAGACTTCTGTTCTGGTTTATTTTCAAAACGTTTCGGTCGAGATAATCTCCGACCTTCTTCAGGGAAGATGGAAGTTGTAAAAGTGATCTTCTTCTGAAGGATGGAGATTTAATCCTCCGTTTAGGCCGCCCAAAAACATAATGGCACAGTAATTAGGTCTTTTATCGAGTCATGGCTGACAGAACGAGAGCATGCTACCTGAGTTTACTGAGTTTGACAGAAAGATTCCCGAGTTCGGCAAGATATACCTGAAAAAAAGTGAAGGTTACATTGATAGAAACGGTGTAAAATTGGTACTGAGGATGAGAACAGTAGTCCGAAAAATCCAACTATTGCATTGTAATTATTAAACTATTAAGCATTAAGAATTTTATTGATAGTATAGATTAATTGGAATTCTTTGTGAGATGAGATATTTGTATTATTTATCCATTTATTTATCGAGGACTATTATCCGCATCATTTAGTTGTTGTTTCATGATGTTTTGGCCAACTATTCCTCTGGCCTTCGTCAGGTGGTTAACTGCGAAGGGATGGGAGCGCCGTATATCTTTACTGCATCCTCAGAAATTACTGCCTTCCATAGTTGTCATCTCGCCATGTTTTTGGCCAACTAAGCCTCTAGTCGGCTTCGGGTAGGATTGAAACCGCTATCTTCAGACAATGGTCACCTGGAACCGTAGAGATTCAACGTCTCTTCATGAAATCCTCTAACCACTTCGCCACGAGCCCCAAAGGGCGATCAGGGTTGGATCTTTTGATCCACGTTTATTTGTTATCTTATCTTCCATTGTCAGGTAGGTACCGAATGTTATATATTATTTAATTAATATGGAGATTAGTAATTTGTATTATTTATCCATTTATTTATTGCGGAGTATTATCCTTATCTTTAAGTTGTTAACCACCTGACAAAGGCGAGAGGAATAGTTGACCGAAACGTCATGAAACAACATGTGGAAGATGAGGAGAATAGTCTGCAATAGATAAATGGATAAAGCTTTTGCGTTATACAATAAACAACACCATGAGGAATTGGAAACGATGAGTGAAAATAGGGAAGATTTTGATTATTTTAGATCACAAATCGACGAGAATTCGGTTTCATTTATATTCGCAGTAAACAAAGCATATAGTTTCACTGAGGCATAAGAAACTGCTAGTTGGGATCATGTCCACAGGGGCACTATGTAAGGAGTTGAGCGGCTAGATGTCTGTTGGCACTACATATAAATTTCAACATGTTTGTACAATCACAGAAGCAGGAGACAGGGAGGGACTTCCAAAGTCTAGCAGTGCAAAAGAAATAAACAATTAAAGTAGAAGAATTTGTTTATGTTGCACCTTAGAACAATCATTTTGAAGTGAATTGGGAACAAACTTTGCTTTTGTCTTCCACGGATGGAAAGTTTTAAACAGCAACTTGCTTCATTGAACGCATCGCTCATTTAGTGATAAGTATATATATAAGAAGAAAGATAAATTCTTTAGAATTGATGCTAGACGAGTTTCTTCTGGGAATGTCGTACACGTAAAACCAGAAACTCCAGCTCAGTCGAGCACCTGACATAAAAATAAAGACACTTTAGATGAAAACTACAAGACTGCTTTATGTAAGAGAACGTTTTTAGATAAAAAGAACGATAAAAGATTATTTTCTCACAAAATTGTGGAGTCAATTTTATACTTTATCAATGCCGAGAACAATGCTGTAAGCGATACTCGTATAGATATGACAACTTTTTTTTATTATAATCTATACATCTATAAAAGTGGAATTGTCTCTGCGTGTGTACATTTCTCTACCAAACTACTCTGTCAATTTTAGTCGATTGACTCGAGATTTGACATAAGGTGTATTGAGATTTGTGAAAATCTTTTTAATCGGTTTTCGGCCAGAAATTTAGCTGTCAAGGGATCGAAGTTCAATGATTTAACCTTTGAAAACTCTACCAAACTCCTCAGCCAATTTTGTGCCTAAACACTTGAAATTTTAGATGTAGGTTCCTTGGACATGGATCAAACTTTTTAACTCGATTTAAGCTCAAAACAATAAATGTTAAGGGGTCAAAATTAGGGCCAAATTTTGACCTTTGTGGTTTCTAGTAAACTATTCAGCCAATTTTGAGTATAAACATTTGAAATATTATATAAAGGGTATTCAGACACGCAAAAATCTTTTTAATCCGTTTTTAGGCGACAATTTGGCTGCCAAAATGTCAAAGTTAAAAGAGTTGACCTTTGCAGATTCTACCAAACTCCTCCGCCAATTTTGGGTCTAAAGACTTGAAATTTAAGATGTAGGTTACCTGGACATGCGTCAAACTTTTTAATATATATATATATATATATATATATATATATATATATATATACATAAAGTTATGAACAGTAGACAGGGACTGAGAACAGCCGGACTGAACTACTAGTATAAAATATTATTATACATTATGAGTTATTAATAAATACACATTTATCCATAATTAGAATTCCGTTATATTAAAAATGAAAGAAAATACGGCTGTGATTCCCGAATTAAGGTTTATTAAAAGCCAAACTTATTGTTTATTTATTACTCGTTCAAGGTCTTATTACTAGTATCTATTAGGGTCCTATTTATGTTTAAACAGACTATATTATGAACACATCATAAAAGTTTGGCAAGTGGTTCGGGCGTAGCCCAACCGAAATCTGTCTTTCTCAACTCTTTCAATTTTTACTGCAAACCTAAACGTTCAAGGAAATATTAAAGTAATTTGGACCAAACCGTTTATTTTAATCCTAACTGATATATATTCTCTATATTTATAAAATAGAGACAAATTTACCCATCTAGAAAAAAATAAACAAAACAAAACATTATAAAAATGCAAACAGACGCCAAATATAAATTCAATAAAGTCGCACTACCTGCCAACATCTGCTGCATATTTTCCAGATATTATTAAGCAATTTTATTCAATATCCTAAATTCTCATATTATTTCCCAGCAGAGTTACACTCTCAAACAGATATTTACAGATGATAGCAGAATTCTTAGTCGGTCAACACTGACGGTTGTAAAAATTACCTTTGTGCATAATCGCACTAACCGCCTTAAAACAGCACTAACCGCCAGTGGCTATCGGTATCCACCAAATACATCTAGTGATAGCCAGTTAACATCCGTACCCGATAATGTACGACAGTTGGGAACAGACGATTGCAGTTCCGAGCAGTCCAATCGGAGCCGATACCAATCATGGCAGCTAGTGACATTCAGTTGCAAATATGCCAACCAGTAAACGCTAATACTCGCAATTAACCGCCCTAAATCAGCACTGATCGCTGTAACCACCCCTGCTGACAGTAACAGCCAGTAGCTTACGCTAGCTGTCAACCAATGCCCAGTAGCGGAAGCCAGATGATTTCATTTAGGTCAGTGCCGCCAGTGCCGCCAGTGCCCGCTATTTTCAAGGGTCGACAGTGGCCCACTCTAACAACCGTAGATTAAATGGTTTCCGGGAGATGGGGCTCCTTTACCGAATCTATTCTGGCTTTGTATCATATTTCTATCCGGCAACACATGTCCAGGAGTCCTGCTAGTATTATATATCTATACTCCTATGAACTTGGGATTTTTGTGCATTGATATTCGTAATAAACCCCTTTTTTCTATTTATTTAAAAAGAAAATACAACTTTGTTATATATGGGTGACAGAACTGCATTCATCTGAAAAATATTTAGCTAATTTGCATAATCTTGAAACATTAATTTAGATTTTTGGTTTTCTTATGTGATCATCATATTTAGTTAACTATTACTATTATGCATGCAGATATTCTACACGATTTATACTTGCGTAATATTTGCACAAAAAAGGTTATAATAAACACACACCTCTTTCTATATATAATTCTGTATGCGTTATATATATATATATATATATATAGATAGATAGATAGATATACTCCTTTTAAACATTCATTTTAATTAATTCCCTATTAGTTGCTTCGGTTTTTTAATGGGATAATCATCTTTAGTTAACTATTACATGTAATTATATTATTCAGATATTCTACATGATTTATACTTGCATAATATTTGCGGAAAAAGTTTATAGTAAGCACAAAATTGTTTCCATATATATTTATGTATACGTACATATTATTGTTAAACAAATTTATATATCTATCTTTACTCCCATGAATTCGTTTTTCATTTATGTGTATTGATATTCATATTAAACACGCTCTTTTCCATTTATTTAAAGAAAATGAAATTTTCTTACATATAGGTCATGAAATTACGTGTAATTATATGATTTATACTTGCATAATATTTGCGCAAAAAGTGTGCAGTAAACACAGAATTGTTTCCATATATATATATATATATCTATACGTATATATTTTTGTTTAACCTATAAAGGTGAACGTGTCTGTGTGTGTGTGTCTGTTGATGTACATTTTCCAACGTAATATTTCTGTCAATTTTTAGTCTACAGGCTCGAAATTTGATATACAGGGTACTGAGATGTAGGAAAATCGATGGGATCGGTTTTCGGCCAGAAATTCTGCGATTAAGGGGTCAAAGATCAACGATTTGACCTTTGAGAACTCTACCAAACTATTCCGACAATTTTGGGTCTACACACTTGAAACTTTAGATATCGGTTCATCGGACATGGATCCAACTTAATAACTTGATTTGAGCCCAAAACAATAAATTTTAAGGGGTCATAATAGGGCTCAAATAAAAAAAAACAACGTTTTTTTGCTCAACATACACCTCCAAATACCTGGGCAACGCCGGGCACTCATGCTAGTATATCTATAAAAGTGAACGTGTCTCTGTATCTGTCTGTTTGTGTATCTGTCTGTCAATTGTAAGTCTACATACTTGGAATTTAATATACAGAGTACTGAGATTCGGGAAAATTTTCGGCTAGAAATTTGTCTGGTATGGGATCAAAGTTCAACGATTTGACCTTTGAGAACTCTATCGAACTCCTCTGACAATTTGGGGTCTAAACACTTGAAATTTTAGGTATACGTTTCTTGGACATGGATCTAACTTAATAACTTGATTTGAGCCCAAAACAATAAATGTTCAGGGGTCATAATAGGGGTCAAATTAAAAAAAAAATTACCGCTTTTTTTTTTTTGCTCAACATACACCTCCAAACACCCGGACAACGCTGGGCTGAAATGCTAGTATATATATATATATATATATATATATATATATATATATATATATATATATATATATATATATATAAAAGTGAACGCCTCTGTGTATTTGTGTGTGTGTATCTATGTGTCTATGTATCTGTGTATCTTTGTGTGTACAATTCTCTACGCAATAACTCTGTCAATTTTTAGTCTACAGACTCGAAATTTGATATACAGGGTACTGAGATTTGGGAAAATATATGTGATTGGTTTTCAGCCATGAATTTGTCTTTTAAGGGGTCAAAATTCAACGATTTTACCTTTGTGAACATACCAAACTCCTCCGACAATTTTGGGTATAAACAATTGAAATTTTAGATATAGGTCTCTTGGACATGGATCTAATTTAATAAATTGAGCCCAAAACAATAAATGGTAAGGGATCATAATAGAAGTCAAATTTTAAAAAAAAATTGATCTCCGCGGTCTTTTCCAAATTACTCAGACAATTTCTGATCTAAACATTTGAAATTTTGCATAAAGGGTATTCAGAGATAGGGCAAGCTTTTTAATCGGTTTGGGTTGAAAACTTTTATTTACCAATATATAAATGTATGTATGTATTATGTATGTATGTGTTATGTATGTATGTTTGCATGTCTGCCTAAAACTTTCGACAGAGGCGACGGATTTGACCAAGATCAGTTTCGTTTTGAAGTCGACCTATCAGACGACAAACATCGAAAAATTTGCTAAAAGCATTAATTTCTTCATCTTCAACTAGACATTTTTCTACAGAGGGGAATCGCTTTTTTCACCGTTATTTTTGAAAGTCATACTCTCCTTTCGATTGTCTAGTCTTTATTTAAACATAAGTCACTTCCGGTTAGGCGGTGGTCGTAACAGCAAAGACGTCAGGGGGTTTTCTCGTTCTTTTCCTCCTTCGCGGTACGGGTTCGAGCCTGCCCTTCTACTACCACTTTTTTTTTGCTCAACAGACACATACAAACACCCGGGCAACGCATGGCTGAAATGCATATATATATATATATATATATATATATATATATATATATATATATATATATATATATATATATATATATATATATATTTGTTTAAACCATTTGGCCTACCAAACTCCTTAGTCAGTTTATGGTCTACAGACATGAAATTTAATATATAGGGTACTCGAACCCATGCAAAACTTTATATTTCGTATTTAGCCAGGAAAATCGATACAAAAGTTAAAAAAAAACTGGAATTTGTCAGACAAATGTCGAACGACGACGTAACGAATATGCATGTGTAACGTAATAGCTATTCGTTCATGTTTTAATTTTTAGCCATGCAGCAAACATTTATCCATAGCTCAGGCATTATCGTCAAAGGTGAAATAAATCGCGAGCTAAATGTATTCGTTTCGATTCTTGGTGGCGAGGGACGAGTCATTAAAAAAACCCAACTTTTTACATCATTCTATATATTGGTCCAATGTAATATAAAAAACACCCCGAAATCTGCATTAATCAAAATGTCATATATAAGCGTATTTGACGACCGGGCAATTTCGGGTGGCCTGCTAGTATATAAAGAACTTTGTCTGCATGTGTATGCATGTGTCTGTGTCCGTGTGTTCGTTCCCTATGGACGCTAAAACAGCTTGGCAGACTTTTATTAAATTACATAGATGTACTTCATGTGTTTAGAGGTGTTCTTTCGTAGATTTTGTTTGTTTTATCCAAATGCTCCCGATAAGTATCAAAAATCGATAATCGAAACAATTTGATTAAAGAGAGTATGATTTTGACCAAAGTTAACACTTTTCTACAACATAACATCACAAGTTTATTTGAGATGGTTTTATCACCGCACAAGCAGAATAGCCCAGCTTATAAAATCAACTGTAGATTCTATTATAAGACATAGGCACGTTCAAGATAAACGTTTCTTCTAAGAGCAGAACTGATTTATAATAATTTACTTTTGTATGTTTAGCTTTAATTTAAATGATTATAGAAAATAATTTTATAAAATCAACGGTAGGCTCTTTCATAGGACAGTGACGCGTTTAGAATACATGTTTCTGTTCAGAACACAATTGAATCATGATACTTGACTACTGCATATTAAATCAAGCCATTATTTAAAGATAATTATAAAAAATTAACAGACCGTCCTGCACAGTAGGGCAGGTCGAGTTTGGAACCCCGGTAATGCACATGTGATGATAGTTGGGGTTGACATAAAAATACCACACAAAATATTTTTTTCAAAATCGCTTGAGGAAACGACTTTAAAAGTTGAAAAATTGCAGCTATTAAATGTTTTTTGGTGAATTGTCAAGTACGTCCCGTCATCAAAACAACCCGCATCGTTAAGAAAATGGAATCATTATTTAGAATATACTTTAAACTACATTTTAAATAAAATAAGTGAGGATAATGAATTAATAAAATAAATATTTATTGTAAAGATAAAATTGTGTTTTTAAAATAATAGCGACTGAAGTTTGCTTTTTTATTTCAGGAACTTTTTGGAGTGGGGACATTTCACCCTGGTATTTCATACGCTTGTTATTGCTATTGAAAATTGACGTTTGTTTATCTTTTAATTGAGATAATTTACAATTTTAGGCTAAAGACCAAATTATTTCGAAAGGAGAAACTAAAAAGACTTGTTCAAGATATATATTATTATATTTCAAGTGTCTGCCGTGAATTTAAATGAGTTTTATTCGCTGAAGAAATGTTTACCGTTGTTGTAAGTTAACTTTTTACTTCTTTAATTTGTTTTTCGATTTTAAAACGAATTCTATTTGAAGGTTTTATTAAAAATACGGTAACATTCAAGTTTTATATTAAAAAAAATGGCCCATACAATTTTAGGTATTTGTGCAGTTTTAATACCGTGCTGAAATAACGTTAATATTTTGAAAGACATTCTTAACGTGAGGGGACGGTGTTTTATAACTATTATGTGCTTCCACCTAACAATTTAATATATATATATATATATATATATATATATATATATATATATATATATATATATATATGAAAGATAGCGTGGGATATATATATGAAAGATAGCGTGGAACTTGAATTTACCCCCCCCCCCAAACAAAACTGTTTAAAAATAGCACAATACTAAAAATGCATAAACACCCACTTTTCTTCTACACATTCTTTACGAATCATAACCAGGTAAATTTTTAATTTTTTCTACTTAATAAAGAAATTACTTTGCAGAAAATTAGTAGCAAATTTTTTATTTCTTTTATTTTTAGGGAGTAATTGTTTTTAAGCAGTATTTTTCTAAAAAAATATAGTTTTAAAATTAAATAACATACAAAGGTTTATACGAGTAGATGAGGTTTTTCGGTACTCGTTCATGAATGGTATTGTACTGAAATTACTTTATTATTTAGAAAGCCATTATTAACATAATGGGAGGAGGGCGTGTTGTAACCATTTTGTACTTTCACCTAACAATTCAATAAACAAATATCGTAAAAATTAAATTTAACTTGAAAATACCATTAAAATAGCATGGTAACATATATGCACAAGCACCGGGTTTTCAAACACTAAACACTCGTTTAAAATGGTATATCTACAGCAAAAATCACTTTATGGATAAATTCATGTTATCGAAGGAGGAGCTAAAGTCTGTTAAAAATGTCTAAACTAAACACTACTATGATCTGGTTTGGTCTGGTCCTGTCTCTTCAATACATCTAATTCAACTCTACAAAGTTTTTCATTACTTCTTATCATTACTAGCACTTATTTTTTTTACATATGAAACTGGAATATAGCCTAAAACAATTTCATTCAGTTATCATCCATTTATTTATTTTACTTTTCAGATTTAAAATGTCAGTAAAGCACGACGTTCGGTTTTAACCTGTGGTTTACAAAGATTTGCTGGTCCACCTTGTCGTTTTGATGAAACAGCACCCACAACTTTACGACAAGTCACCCAGTTTAGTTATTTCCTCGAAAACAGTTACCCCAACTTAAAATATAATCAGATCTCTTAGTTAATTGCCAAGGAAATAATTAGTATTTGACAAGCAGTCAATCCACAATTGCCCTTGTTAAGGGAACGTTATATAGGACAGAAGATAAATATATTTTGCTATAAGAAGGCCAAACAGATTGACAGGAAATGTCTTTCAGCAACCAAAGTGAAAAAAATGAAGGACCAGCTAGACAGACTGTTTGATATATCTTCTTGTAGCTGTAAACATCCTGTCTTGAGATGTGATGACTTTGCAGTAAAGTGCAAGACAGAAAATTGTCAAACAAGGCAAATAGTCTGCACTTGTCCTCCTAACAAGAAGGTAAGATTAATTTTATAGTTTCACCTGAAATTATGTTCCCTTTTTGTGGAAAATAAAATAATATTTGTATTTATTATTTATTCTGAATCTATTATTAAACATGCACATTTTGAAATTTTCAGGTTCCACTAGAGGACAGAGCATACTTAACAGACCAGAGAGAAAAAAAGGGCCAAAAGGTCATTATCAACTGGAACCTATCGATAAAGATGCTATAAAAAATACAAAAGTCTGCTAAAATGGGTAAACTGGAGAGGCAGAACGAAAGACAGGAACAAGCTTCCACAAATATTTCGATACAGTCATCTTCTAGTGAAGGAGCAACAGATGACAGTTTTGATCCAGGAAGACAGCTAAAGGGACCTTACAGCCTTTAAAAAATCCAAAGATATTCTATGGAACTCATTAGAGGTGATGTATCTTCCAATCTTGGTGCATGTCTAGCTAATGCCTTTCTGCTGGACCTTAAACATATGGGCCTTCTTCACCCAAAATTAAATTTGAAGGACATGATTTTAGATAAATCCAAAATTGATAGAGAAACAGCTAGAATAAAACTATCCAGTAATTTGCAGCATGTCCATCAAAATGAAAATCTACTTTGTGTTGGAATTGATTGTAGAATTGATAAGGACACTTTACAATACAAAGAAGTTGTGGATGAAAATGGTAAGAAAAACATAGTGAAAAACAAACGAGCAGAACGCAACTTAACTTTCACCAGAGAAACAGGAACGGAGAGCAAATATCTTACCCATAGAATGATACCGAATCTGGGGGCAACTGGTGTTCTCTTAGCTGAAGATGTTGCTGCAGTTTTAACAGAATATAGCAGTGTGGATACTGTTAAGGCAATTTTGGTTGATAATACCAGTACAAACACTGGCTGTGAAGCAGGACTTATTACAGCTCTTGAAAAAAAAATTTAAAAAAAATTACATACTATTCGCTGTTCACTTCATCAAAATGAACTGCCGTTTAGAGCAATTTGTAAATCAATTGATGGAACAACAAGAATCCCAACAACATTTACTGGTTCTTTGGGGAAATTTTGTATCAATAATTATCAAGATTTGCCTCAAGTAGAATTTAAAAAAATTAATGGTCCTCTAGATCATCATCATCTGACAGCAGAAGTAACAAGTAATTTAAGTGGAGACTAGAGGCTATTTTTGGAGTATGCTGTTGGCATTTCCCAAGGAGAAGTTAATCCAAGATATGCAGCTTGGAAAATTGGGCCCTTGAATCAAGCAAGATGGCTAACATTAGCTATAAGGTTAATGTGTTTATGGACCAGAGGTGTCTATCTTCAAACACTCCATGATAAATTAAACATTCTGGTCTAATTTATCATCCGAGTGTATGCAGTTAGTTGGTTCGAGATCAAAACTGACAATAATTGTTTTAACCAACAACAGTATATTTTTAATCTGATTCAGAGGACAAAACAACAATCAACTGAAATCTAAAATACTGTTTTTAACAGTTTAAAATATAGTGTTTTTGCACTACTTCCGGAAAATATGATAATTTCAGTGATAAATTCAGATAGATGTGAAGTGAGAGAAGAGGCCATTAAAAAATTTTTGTCCATTTGGTAAGTAAATATTCAGCCATTAAATGTTATTATCTAAATTTACCCAAACAATAGTCAGATTTATTCATATTGCATCACAAAAATATTAAAAAAATAAGTTTTTTTTGCTTTTTTCAAAAATAGTGAACCCCCCCAAGAAAAAAGACTGAAAAAAATTACTGCTATCAATTTTGCAGCCACACATTGGTCATATTTGATTGATCTTTCTCAAACTGGAGTTTGCAAACCTGCACTTGCAGAATGTTTTACAAGTGAAGAACTTGTAAAATCGTCTATGACAGGAACAAAACTAGAATTTCGTAAATTACCCGCCCACTCACAAGGAGTGGAAAGAGCTGTGAAATTAACAACAGAAGCTTCACAAGTTGTATATGGGCAGGAAGCAAGACATAGACACATAATTACAAAACCGTTGTGCCACCAAATTAGACCTTCATTTTCCTCAAAAGGAAATTACACAGAACAATTTAGTTCTATTATAACATAGTCCTTATTATTATGTTTAATAAAAAATTAAAATACATGGTTCTCTAGCGTGTATCAAGTTGTTATATTGTGTAGTACATCTTCACATATCTTTTTGAATTATGCAATTAAAAAGACTTAGTCGCTAATTAACCTTTTCTTACAATTTTTGTTTAATCAATGCAGTAAAGGTTGAGATAATTTGCTAGGTGTGATTCATAATTAAAATTATAATTCATGTATTTATTTTTCTTTCAATGTATTTCATATAAATATATCAATTTTAATTAATTTTTTTATGAAAATAGTAGAAATTCAAAGTCAGTTTCGTGTAAAATGCTATGAAAATGAAGGATTTCTCAGCATTTTCCGTCACGATTTTAAAAATTGAATGCTCAATTTTCCTTTCAAAATAGGAATCTAATTTTTGGTATGCGTTCTTTTTACATCAAACCCAAACTATCATCACCAGTGCCTTGTTGATTTTCTGAAAAAAGTTTCAAATCAACCTGCCCTACTGCACAGTACAATATAGAGTACTAAATCACTGCGGGGAAATATATGAAGCTTCTTCTTGGTACATCGGAGAGATAGGTGCCCTCAACTAGAATAGGCAATTGATCGATTTGATTGAAAAATGGGAGATTTCACCGATTTTTAATGACTATTAAGTATGGGAGGTTGGTACATTTGTTGATCCTCATTTAATCTGGAGAATATCGAGCTTATCTGCTATATATATATATATATATATATATATATATATATATATATATATATATATATATATGTGTGTGTGTGTGTGTGTGTGTGTGTGTGTGTGTGTTGAGAATAATGAATATAGTATTCCGACAAAATAGAGAAACAAAAAGGAACAAACTAAGTTATGTGTTCATCAACGTTTCGTTTTTATTTCATCCAGAGGAAGTCTCGAAATAAAGACGAAACGTTGATGAACACATAACTTTGTTTATTCCTTTTATTTCTCTCTCTCTCTCTCTCTCTTTATATATATATATATATATATATATATATATATATAGTCATCCACATACAATACTATTTCGTTGTTTCACAGCTCATCAGTGTGGCTAGACAGGCAACTGCCTCAAGCAAAGATCGAAACCCTAACCCTAACTCAAACAACAGTCAAGGTTTCTCACCATTGTTTTACACGGCTGCTGCTGTGTGGGTAATCAATGAACGATGTTTTGACATCGTCCAAATGCCTCCGCTCGATTTGTTTACACAAAGAGCGTCGTTTAATACGCTAATGGCAGTTTGTATATCACTTCCCAATATGCTCAACCCGAGATAGGGAGCATTTTAATCATCCACATACAGTACTGTTTCGCTGTTTCATAGCTCATCAGTGCAGTTAGACAGGCAACTGCCTCAAGCCATTATTGAAATATATATAAATATATATATATATATATATATATATATATATATATATATATATATATATATATATATATATATATAATCCCCTGTTAGCGACCAAACAGCAGTGAGTATTGTGGTCATGATCTGGGTTTTGGTGTATGCGGAGGTGGACGATAAGGCCGACCTTACCTTGAACTGCACTTTACAGTACGGGCAGGTAGTTGTATTTTTATTTTGAAGGCTGTCTAGGAAACATCCTAGTCATTCCCTCCTCCTTTTTATTCTTCTTCTCGAGGTCTGTAGGTCAGTTGGCGTCGAAAGTGGCGGTGCGTTCGGCGATGGTCTGTCTCCAGGTACTTGGCCTAGGTCTCCCATGCGTATGCATTGATGCCGAAATTAGTCAAGTTTGCATTCAGAAGAGCTTTGTCTCGTTTCTGTCTGACCTCCTCGAGTTGTCCAAATGAGGGTTGGTTCGTCAGCTGGTAATCCGACATTCTAACGATGTGGCCCAACCACTTCAGCTAGTTCGTAATGGCGATGATTTCGATGCTGGTAATATTGGCTTCCTGAAGGTGTAGATTGGCGCATTAAACCTCGCAAGAGATATCTAGAATTCCCCAAATGCAGCATGGATAGGACTTCTCCAGCACCTACAGGTATCGGGGTACATCTTCCAGGTATCTGTCCACCTCCGCATACACCAAAACCCAGATCATGACCACAATACTCACTGCTTTTTGGTCGCTAACAGGGGATTATATATATATATATATATATATATATATATATATATATATATATATATATATTTCAATAATGGCTTTAGGCAGTTGCCTGTCTAACTGCACTGATGAGCTATGAAACAGCGAAACAGTACTGTATGTGGATGATTAAAATGCTCCCTATCTCGGGTTGAGCATATTGGGAAGTGATATACAAACTGCCATTAGGTATCTGAGGTATAAAGGAGCGTCGGAAACAGGATAACGTTGTATACATCCAATTTTTTCTGTGCACGCGGGTTCGAATACAGCCATAAACGGGTCTGGCGCATTTTGGCGGTATCGACTTCGTCTTGGATTTCAGTATTGGCTGACCAATGGCTTGCAAGATATTGGAAGTAGTTCAAGTTCCCCAGAGTCTTTTTGTCGATGTGTTATATGGAAAAGGACTGTCCCCTTTCCGTGTAAATAAGAATATATTAGATAAGTGAAAATGAGATTAAGATAAGTCTAGAATCGAACCCTGTAGGGAAGGTTCAGAAATGGAATGTTAGAAATTTAGTCTATTGTTAAATTCCATTAGAATAGTTAAATATTGTTTATATCGGAAAAAAGTTGATCGTCCATTCTTTAAGAAATTGGAATATTAAAAATGTCAGCTAAAAGAATGAGCAATGCAAATTAAAAATATATTGTTAAAAATAGGTTAGAGTTATATGTTAAGGATTCTTTTGTTTGCCAAAAGTGTGTTTGGACAAACATATGTAGACACGTGAAAAATTATTGTGAACAAGGGAGCTGCAGCTTTGACCCTTTTCCCAGGCTTTAGTTGATACATGGTCTGAGTCTGTGTTGGGTTTTAGACTAAATTCACATAGTAGATTTATACACATTTACACACAGATAGTGCCAATATATATATATATATATATATATATATATATATATATATATATATATTTAAATATTTTTTGCGGGGTACCAAATTTTATTATGGCTATGTAAAGACTAAATTTAAACTTGTTCGAAAACATTATTTAAGATTGTGAAATTAAAAAATAAAAATGAATGTGTGAATTAGTCTTTACATAGCCATAATATATATATATATATATATATATATATATATATATATATATATATATATATATATATTTGGTGCCAAAAGTTTGGCTGAATTGTGGCTATCATCTGTTCAGCTTACTGAAGATCAGTTTATATTCCTATTCTTAAAATCTTGAATTTGCTGTAGCTAGTATGTGCCACAAAGCAGAGGAATTCTTACATTTTTTTGTTAGTATTCCAGGCCTTAAATGGAATATCAAGCAGAGCCCTACCGATAGCTGGTGTTTTTATTATAGACCCCCCCCCCCAAAAAAATGCTAAAAGATGCCACGTGTATGGGAAGAATAATGTTACAGAAAGAGTTTGCCAAAAATGGTTTGCGCGATTCCAAAAAGGACAGTTTTCAGTGAGAAATTCTGTTCGCTTTGGTTAGCCAAATATAATCGACAGTAACCAAGTGAGAGCCGTAGTTGAAGAAGATTGCAGTTTCACAGCAAGACAAATTGCTATCACTCTCGCAATTTTAAAATCAAACCTGGAATATGAATTGCATAATTCCGGTTTTGACTCTACAGTTGCCGTCCGGGTTCTTCCGTCCTAAGAAAACGGGCGTATATTTTGGTCAACCTAATATTACCTGTGAGTATTATTTTCTTCTGTTCGTAACGGTTTCATCTAAACACGAATAAATGGACAAAACAATGGTTAAACTAAAAATTTTCTCGGATTAATTCGACACATTGTCGTCAAAACGTTTTACTCCAAAACTTTATTTGTACAATTTATTTCAACCTTTTTCCCTGTTCGCTTCGCATCCGTTTTTATTCACCTGTTTTATTTGCATAGAAACGGCAATTGTCTGCGTCGCAAAACCAATTGTTGCAATTTTAGCCTTTCTTTCTTTCCGTCTTTTGTTACTCAACTGATTCTTTGAACCATGCACACGTGTAAGTTATGATTTCCCCTACACGTGTTTTTATTACCGTATAATTGTTTTTCTACTACTGATATTTTCATAAGGATAAGGACTTTCGGACTATCATGTAAATTATCAGCTTGGCAGATAGACCGCCCTTACATGATATGAATGAATTCTGACCTACGACAAATAAATCATTAATTTTTCCGAATATCCAAGATGGACGGACACTTAATATTTTTTTTTAATTTTAGATTAATTACGCTCTGCACATGCTAAATCTGTTATTCAAAGGCATCTAATTTGATAATTTCTTTTCGCGTCTTCTTATTGCTTAATAATAAATCGAATTACGAACAAACTCCAACGAAGATTTCGGTATTGATTGCCCTTTGAAGACACTGGCAGTTTCTTCGGGTGAAATAATTATAAATCGATAGCTGTTGTTGAAGATGTCACATTTATCGCTATTTTATCAGATGGAAGTAACGTCCGAACGAGAGTATCGCCCGAGCACTGGACGATTACAAAGGGAAATACGTAAGAAATGAAATAATTCCAACAGTTACGTTCCCACCACTACAAACATATGAGATAATGGGGGGGGGTGTTGGAGAAATACTTAGTCGTGATTGGTTGAACAGGTCACGTGTTAGTTTACATGGGAACGTTTGAAAATACAGTAGATACGGGATACGGGATTTCAGGTTACGATTTGAAATACGAAGTTTTTCCGGAACCTAGTTACGGTATTTGCCCCCACTTTACGATGTTATTTATAATGTTATTTTATTATATACATGTGTATTGTATACTGTACTGTATGTTGTTGCTAATTTTTTATGCCGTATCCTGGGGTTCATAATATTCCAGTCATATAACAAGAATCTTGTAGGTCAAATGGACTGCGTTCCTCGCCGATACACTGGAAATAAATTATAAAGGGGAAAAGGCTGTGAAATACCTCATCGTAATTGATAGTGCACATCATGTGTTAGTATAGATGATGGAAGTAAACATTAGTAGTAAGCAATTTTTATGTTATATCCTACTAACTACTTAATTTGTTCAGTATGATTTAGGAAAAGGTGATTTTTTTTCACTCTCTATCTGTCAAGTAATCTCACTTAAAGTATATACACCGGTTACATAATTTTATGACAGCATTACCTGCATTCACCAGAGAATAGCACTTTCTCTCAATGCAAACTGACCACACCGCCTACTTTTGTTTACAATACTTCTAACAGAAACAATTTTTATTTAGTTAAATTAACTCTTAAAAAACAATTTGAGAGCAAACAGTTTGTACAGATTAAAATAAAAGCATTTTTAGACAACAAAATAAATTTTAACTTAAAATCTTTTGTGTTAGATTTTTTTACGGAAATATACAGCGTTTTCTCGTTTATTGATCAAATGTTTATAAAGTTGTGAAGATATCTAAAAGTGTTTTTTCTTGATGTAGTTTTATGCATGTCAGAAACCCTCAAGTGTGTGCACGTGTTACGTTGTGTCATAAAATGAGCGTTTGTTGTATATTGGTTGAAATTGGAATGGAAATGATATATTAAAACGTGTCTGTTTATAAAAGATTGAGTGTTTGATTATCTTATCAGAGTTAATGACGTTGTGTGTTGTGATCATGTATTTGAACATACCTTCCGCCATTTTGTTGTTCCATCTGGAAATTCTCGTCTGGGAGGGAGACTTGATACCTGTTTTTGAGGACGAAGATTTATTTCACACCAAGACAAGAAATTGGTTCTATAGTTTTTTTTATTCACCTTCCAGTTTGTTCACAGAAGTAAGGAAAGTGAATTTGGCCTGTGGTTTCTTCTTCTAGGTCTTATTTCTACCACATCAGCGTCCGTTCCCCACCCCCAGCGAAGGGGAGGAGACAACGGCGAAGCCGTCCGCTCTCATCCAAGTCGCAACCAAATCTCCACGATTCAGCTAACCTGATCACATGACTCACACGCAATCCAATCAGCTTATCTTGACTTCCGGCCAACGTGTCTACACTATAATTCACACTCTCCCTCCCTCTCTCTCTCTCTCTCCATTCTCTAACACGCGTATGTATGTGTACGTGTCTACTTCTTTATACAGTGGTAGTTACACCATTGTTTACGACTATAAATCCTTCCGTTATCTCATTACACAGTTAAGTACCACATTTTTTTGAAAACCTGTTTCCAAGTCTTCCCTACCGACCACGTATAAGTAACGTTTAATTAAGGGTAAATTTAACTATTAATTAAAATCCAGAGATCATTATTAATTGCCAGAGCGTCAATATGTCGACATATTTCTAAAGGTATCACCGATCTTTTTTTATGGTTGCTCACTTTATCGTTGGCAGCTTTTAATGTCAATTTTCTAATAAAAATAAACACACGCCAATCCCCTTTCATAAAACTAAGTTTACCTAAAGGTGACAATATGAAA
Source organism: Euprymna scolopes (assembly GCF_053919585.1). Lineage (NCBI taxonomy): Eukaryota > Metazoa > Mollusca > Cephalopoda > Sepiida > Sepiolidae > Euprymna > Euprymna scolopes. The sequence goes on along the minus strand of NC_136493.1, from coordinate 43,406,146 downwards.
AATTAATAAAATAATTCTGCCCCTAGCATTAATTACAATCCTGAGAGACAACACCCGCAAAAAAAGTAACTTTGGAAATTTATTTTCTTATTATCTCAATCAATAAATTCGAAAGTTGGCACAATTTCTTGCAGTTACACTAATAGAAAAAAAAGTTATTTCAAGAATTCATCTAAATATGTAAGAAGTTACATGATAACACAGACGACTTACACGTTGTATATGAGGATCTTACAATTATACAGAGGAAAGGAAATAAAGACTCGGCTTTTTCTTGTTGAAATGAATTGCATTCATTCATGCTAATTTTCAAACAGTGCATTTCATCTTGTTTTAAAAGTCTCATAATTCGTTATACGATTTCAAAGGTTGTCACAACCGAGGGTTGTTGTGGGAATAAGCTCCCTCTCCTTAAAAAATACCCTCATCGTGTGCGTCTTTAATAGCCTCTGACAATCAAGTCCAGCTCATGATCATCTCGTATGGTTTTACTATTAAACACAGCGAATCTGTTTATACGAATTGAAAGAAGAGGCAAAAGTGATCGACAGGAACCTAAAAGCTAGTCACTTCAGGCAGGTGAGGCTTGTCAACTTTGGATGGTAGTTCACATAGAAGAAGGCAACCCTGATTCAAAACCTCCGCTATCTTGAAAGAATACCTCATCAATTGAGAGGTTAAGGGAGTAAACCCTGATAGAAAATCAGACGGCGAAGTCCATAAGGCGGCCTGATTTTATATTGTAATTACGGACAACTCCTGCGGCACATTTAGAACCAAGCTGCATCGACTCTGTCTTTCCTTTGGATCTTCTGGCTTCGCAAAAAAGAGAAAACTACTGTCTGAGCAACGGCGATCCTCCCATATCACCATCTCCCGAGACGGATGAGTGCCAACAACAAAATTCACTATGTAGGTATCAAAACTCTGTCGTGTCGAACACGTGTATTTTCTCTTCCCCCGTCGACACGTCTGCTTCACTTCAATCGCCACCACACCTTTTTTTTATATGTCTGCTTTTCTTTCCGCTGCTATAGTAGCATAAGCCATGCTGGACGATACCATAAAACCTTGCTAGCCTTCGATAAATTGGTTGTTTGGGATGTAATTTTAATGTAAAGAAATGTTTATATAAATATAAACTAGAAATATAATATTATTTTTATTGGAATTCATTATTGAGACGAGTATTATTTAGTAATTCATTTTCTTGCGAACTATTATCCTCATCTTTCTTACTTGTTGTTTTACGATGTTTCGGCCAACTACTCATCGGGCCTTCATCAGGTGGTAACCGCGACGGTAGAGGAACTGTCTGAAGATAGCGATTTCAATCCTACCCAAAGCCGGCCAGAGGCTTACTTGGCCAAAAACGTGGTGAGACGACAACAACTATGGATGGCAGTAATTGCTAATAATGTAGTAAGGAGATTCGGACTTCCTATTCCGTCGCGGTTACCACCTGACGAAGGCCAGAGGAATAGTTGGCTGAAACGTTGTGAAACAACATCTTAGAAAGATGAGGATAATAGTCCGCAATAAAATTGTTGCAATATTTTGGTTCTATAATGGGGTATCATCCCACACAGTCATGCGATTCTAATTATAAACGATGCTGCTAAGAACTGACGAATCAAATTAATTCACGTTCTGCTACCAACCAATCAGAAACCAGAATTGCTTCATAAATATTAAACCTTTTCTGGAGCAATTTCACATGTTCTTTTCCGTCTTGACATGGTAAGAATATTTTGTTCTGTGGAACTGTCTACTACAAACAAGTCACCTCCCAGGACTTGTGTTACATCGAAACTGTTCTGAAACTAAAAGTCGCTTACACTTCTAGAGGTTATGGGCCCAGCACGCTTCCACTGCGCCATTAAAAAGATAATGTTTGGAGAAATAGTATAAATAAAATTAGTTTTAGAACGATTAAATAAATAACAATAATTTAAAAATAGGTCAGACCTCTAACAGTTGTACTTGGTTAGACTTAGGGGTCACTTAAGATGATGTGGATCTTAGAATAGAACGTAGAGATTGAGTTAGAGGAGTTGAGTTTTGGGCTGACAAGAGAAGTTGCGTTCGTCGTACAACCAGGGGGCGAGTTGAATCCAACAGACTAGAAATGTGAATAAGAACAGTGCTTGCAACTTCAGAGAAGAAAAAGACTACTGGGAATAAAGAAGTGTACATATTATTTTACTGATGATTTATGTGTTGGTCTTTTTCTTCTGAGAAGTTGACGATTTTTATTCAAGATCCGATGGTCCAAACAGGTTAACGAAGAACCGGCTGAATGAAACCTATCGGAGGAGAAGGTATTGTCCCCTTCAATGTTTTGCAATTTATATATGTCTTGTGAAAAGTCCTTTTAAATACGTTGACACAACCACTATATTATCAGTATACAAATATATTAGTTATGTATACACACACATAAACCCAAATATACGTACCGACGTTTCAAGAAACTTTATATAACGCTCTGTCTGCAGATCGACTCACGCACACGGTCGTGGGACCATTTTAATGCTCAAAGTTCCGATTGCATCGTGTGTCAAAAGTTCCTCTCGCACTTACGCGTACTTCCGCAAAAAAAAACACTCTCGCCGCCAACGAGCTACGCGTTTATCTTACTCTGGTACGCGCTTGCCGGTCGCTTGCCTCATTGTGCATTTTCTCTTCGCTTTTTTCCTTTCTCTTATCCACTTTGACGTTACCTCGCGCACTGGCTTGTTCATTTGCATACGTGCCGTGCCGCTGTTGCTGATACATGGGTGTCAGCGTCCCAGTTACAAATAGACACATCATTATTGATTATTGATCATGTATATACGATAATTTATATCAAAACAAATACTTTGCATATTTTAATATTGTCATTTTATCAATTAACTATAATTTGCTGTTGTATTTTCATTCAATGAATCGATATATTAATACGATAGCGTCTGTGTTATTTTGTGTGTCACGCTTACATTTTTTTTCCGAATAACTTTCGTTTAATTGTTACTAGCCTGGGTGCCCGGCGTTGCCCGGGTGTTTGGAGGTGTGTGCTATGCAAAAATAAATAAATAAATAAAATGGTGGTAAACAGGAAGGCTCGAATCCGTACCACGAAGGAGGAAAAGAAAACGTGACCCCCCCAAAAAAAACCCCTGACGTCTTTGCCGTTGTGTCCATCGCCAAATCTGTAGTGGGGGAAAGGTTTAAATTAAGAGGAGATGAAAAAAAACGACCACTCCCTGTAGGAAAGAGCCCAGTTGAGAGTGAAGAAATTAATTTGTTTGGCCAATTTTTCTATATTTTTCGTCCGAAGGGTCGAGTTTCCAAATGATATTGATCTCGTGAAAATCCATCGCCTCTGTCAAACGTTTTATGCACACACACACACACACACACACACACACACACACACACACACACACACATACATACATACATACATACATGCATTTAAAAAGACATGTGAGATTTATATTATAGACTAACCTGGGTCTCTGGCGTTGCTCGAGTGTTTGGAGGTGTGTGTTAAGTAAGTAAATAAATAAATAAATAAATAAAAATAAAGACTGTATATACAATGACCATGATGATCATCCGCAAATGAAGCTACATGGAACCGTAGACTATTTAGACACATCCGACGCTTACAACCTGAGCAATGCGAGTAAGCATAGTACCTGCTGATCCAGCAAACTTCTTTCCCGACTTTACTGGCTTGTATTAAATAAAAAAATATATTTATTACTATATTGAATAAAATATCATATAAAAAGTGGAAGTAGGCAGACAAGCAGGGTCGATCCCGTGACGCGAAGGCAGAAAAGAAAGTGAAATAAAATCTGACGACTAACCGCTACTCCATGCCGCGAGCTGAAGTTAGGAATGTTAAAATTAGGCAAAGTAAATCTAACCTATGCGATGACTTGCAAAAATGGCTCGCAAAAAATCGACCCCTCCTTGTAGAAAACTGTTCAGTGGAGGTCGAAGGGGTTAATGTTTTTGGTCAATTATTTGATATTTGTCGTCCGAGACGTCGAGCTTCAAAATGATACTAATCTCGTGAAAATTCGTTCGCCTCTGTCGAAAGTCTTGACATACATACATACATACATACATACATTTAAACAGACAGGTGAGATTTATATTATAGATGAAAGAGTCCACTGTGAAATTTCTACATGTCGCGCTAGTTGTTTTTTTTATTTCAATATATCCAATGGTTCGGTTACTTTATATTCTTGTCCCCGAACAAATATATAGTATTTGTATTCAAATGCTACCTTATCAAGATAAACATTCCATCATCAATATGTTGCGATTTTGAGTCAAAAAAGAAGTAACAAATTTGCTATTTTACTTAAAATTTAAAAAAAATTTAAAAACAAATGCAAGCGAAATTGCAAATTGATCTCTGCTTTGTATAAATTTATTATGCTAACATTTAAATGATTAATAAATTTATATCAGACTTATAAAATACAAGTCGGCTATCGTGATGATGGCACTCGTAGTGAGTAAGGTAAGATATTATATTTACTATATATTATTATATATACCGAATAAATGTATATGAAACGGCGTTCAAAAGTTACATATGATGGTGGTAATAGTTTAAGCAGAATAAATTTGTATGTGGCATGTCTTATTGCAAACCTACGGTAATTTGGTCCAGAAAGGAATTCCTGCAATGAAAATATTATACACAGGATTAATATACGTGTATCTGAATACACAAGGAAGACTTTGTTTAGAGTTTGAAATAATGCTATGATTGAAATACGAATAACATTCCAAATGTAATGCTCCCCATTTTTTATTCCACCCAAATGGATAAGAGTGGATTGCCAATTGAATTGTTACGGTGACTGAACGTATGCATTCAATTTACACAGTGCATTCCAGATGTCTAGAACATTTTTTACATATAAATATTATATCCGTTTAAGTATGCATTATAATAAGATGTAATATGTATTATTTAAAAAGCGATATTCATCAACAGTTTCGGAAAGTACTTTTTAAGACACGTCAGACAGTTGTTTTAGGGAGTTGTAGTTCCCTAATGGCTGTCCTGGCCTGTTCAAAATTGCTCCACTATATCATATAACTTTGAGAGCTGTTCCATTCTCTTAGACAGGCACATAGACTCGTCCTTCATGTTTTTTTTTTTATCTCAATATGAACTCCATTCCTGCAGTCTCTTTTCTTTTATTGTGTGCTATTCAGTTTTTTGTTTTTCAATTTTTTTTTTACAAATTCAAGGACGCACAACGTCTTTTTTAATCGAGGGAACGCCGTTAGTTGATCTTTTCTTTTAGTATATAGTCACTACTTATCAAGGCCAGGATGCCGCTCGAGGATTAATATCAGGTGAGACAACACCGTGATATATAAGAGATGGCGGAAATTGGGTAGAAATTATGGCACTTTGAAACAAATTTCGGATTTAAAAAATTTTCTAAGATCTGTTTCAGTGTAAGAAAGTATCCTGATATTTAATCTGACCTTTTTTTTATCTAGATTAGGCACAGTTTTTTTTGTATTATAAATCATAGTCTATTATTATTAGTTGTAAATGAAAAAACACAGAATTGTCAGTTTAAACAACTTTTGTCTTCTTAACCTTCGGCTTAGAGACAAATTCTTTTTTTTTTTAATATTCCAACAATCGTTTGGTAAAATACCACAGTTCCATTTTCCTTTAAAATGTTTCTCCATCACTAAAATATCCTGATGGGATCCCTCGCCATGTTCCCTACTTACATCGCTAAGATTTTCCGCAAAATAATTGAAAGTGACAATTTTACAACAACAACAACAACAACAACAATGATAATAATATTAATAACAAAAACAACAAAAAACAAAACAAAAAAAAACTGTAATTTATCCGACCAAAATTAGGCCAGAAATAAATTTTCATGCCATTGTGCACGTGGAAATGACCACAGAGGTTCTGTACTATTGTGAGTGTTACACAGTATTATTAAAGAGAATGGTTCATCAAAAACTTGTTGAAAAACTATCAACGCATAAGAGGACTTCATAAATTTAGCTTTAAAATGTTATCCGGTTTATCTTAGTACCCTTCATAGTTCAGCAAATATAAGATTTGTGTACAGCTCATCAGAAAGGTGATGGTTTACACTGGCGTCCCTCTGTACAGTAATGATACTTATCTCTACATTTAGAAACCTAAAAAGTAATTTCACGCGTCAATGTCACTTTTTGAATTAAATTATTGCGCAAAAATGCTTGTTGCGTATTAAACAAACGCACGTGTCCTTGTCTCTGTGAATTTAGTTTCTATTTTCATTTGTTGATAAAAAACTGTCCGATATTGATTACTTAGTTTGTACCGTTTTTTTAAAAGCAGAACGACTGTCACCAAAATCTGTTCTATCTACAGGGGCGCGATGAGAGGGTTTAAATATAATCATTCATAAACATATATATATATATATATATATATATATATATATATATATATATATATATATATATATAAAGCTGAATGTCTGTGTGTGTGTGTGTCTGGTCACGATTAGGCTCATATATGGTTGACTATTTTAAAATACTGATTACATATAATGATAGAAGATGTATCGAGACACAGGAATGGGTATGTTTGATCTGGCAGAACGGTGGTTCATAAAAATTGTGGGGTCTGCGTTCGCAGCTGGTCCACAAAGTATGGAAATAAAAAATAAAAAATTAAAAAACAACGTTTACAAGGGTTTTTGATATAGATGTACATAATAATACTTTGATAAGTATGTTTTAACTTAAATAGGGATGGTATAATAAAATTGTGGGGTCTGCTTCGCGCCTGGCCTCCATAGAATGGAGATAGGCACAAAATTTAATAAAGACTTTTCATATCTATCTGCGTAAGTATACTTTGATAATTATGTATCAGTTTGAAGAAATATGGTATAATGAAATTATGAGGTGTTCGTTCGCGCCTGACCTCCATAGAATGGACATATGTAACAAAGTTTAACAAGGTTTTTTATATAGATCCACAGAATATTGTGATAAGTGTTTCAATGTGAACAGGTATGGTATAATAAATTATGGGGTTTATCTATTTTATTTTTACTTTCATCATATTTTGCTTTGGATTTAATATCCCCAAATTCGAAGCTATCTCTTTACAACCCTTCCTTTTCATAACCTATCATACTTTCATAAATACGAGTCCATTTTCTGTAGGCTGTTTTTGAACTCAGTCAGCGACGGGTACTTTTGCAAGTATATATATATATATATATATATATATATATATATATATATATATATATATGTGTGTGTGTGTGTGTGTGTGTATGTGTGTATGAATGATTATAATTAAACCCTATCCTCCGTTGGGTAAAGCACGATCGTATTTCACCTGCTGCTTGTTTTAGCGATTAAGGGAAGCCCGTTATCTTTTTGTTAAAAAAACTATCAACTCGAGCATTGTTAAGCGATTGGCAAATGTTTATCTAATAGACATTTTATGAATCATTTACGAGTACCGATTCTTAGTCCAGTAGTGAAGTCTACCAAATGTTAACGCGATGGTTATAACTTCGACCCACGGCCAGGGAACAGTAGTAGTCAGGCCGCACTGATGAGTTATGATACAACGAAATATTAGTATATGTGGATGACTATATATATTAATGGAATTCTTTTGAGATGAGTAATTTTTATATTTTATTTATTTGTTTGCGGATTATTATCCTTATCTTTACAGTTGGTGTTCGCCAACGTTTCGGTACCCGTGGCGCAGTGGGTAGAGACGTTGAATCCCTATAGTTCGAGCCGATTATTATCTGAAGATAGCGGTTTCAGTCCTTTCCAAAGCCGGCCAGAGTATTAGTTGGCCAAAACGCGGTGAGACGACAACTATGGAAGGCAGTAATTACTGAAGTTAAGAGATTCAGTATCCCTACCCCACGCGGTTAACCACCTGACGAAGGCCTCAGGAATAGTTGGCCGAAACGTCGTGAAACAACAACTATGAAGATGAGGATAATAGTTCGCAGATAAATAAATAAATAATATATATATATATATATATATATATATATAATTAAATGAGTTGAGTGTTCACATAGCAGCTTCCTTATGTTAAGAATAAGTAGGTTTGAAAACACCTTTTAAATTTTGAGGCAAGTTTGGCACAATGGTTATCGTACTTGGCTCACTGGTTTTAGTTTCGATTTCAGCTCAAAACTTATTTTTACTTACAAGAAGTTAATCGTTTAGAAAAAAAAACCCCGTAATACTCGCATGCACATGTCTCAGTTTCTTTCAGTTTTGTTTACTTAATTTTACAAAGGAATTTATAGTTACGTTTAATACCAGACAACGCCAGGTACATCTGCTTGTATTAAATAATGCAGAACCTGCATACGTCATTTACCCTGCAGTAATCACTTTTCGTTTTAAAATCATCTGTATTGATAATGGTTAAGTAGCATTCATTAGGGTATGGTTTTTGAAACTAATGTTGTGAAGAATGAACTCCGACATCATTCGAAAATCGCTTTTCGTTTTAAAATCAGTTGTTTAATATATTTCATTTGTGTTAACCATGGTTTGTTGGCGTCCTTCTTTCTAGATAGACTATGAAGAATCGCGCCTGAAGGTTTTCATGAGTGGAGGCAACTATTGCTGTGACTGAGCAGACCGATGCGAGAGCGGCATATTCTGTTGCACTTCCTGCAGGGATACCCTCTGTCATGTTCTGCCGATGCTGCTGCTGATGCTGTCCTTTTGTGCCTGCCTCTTTATTCCTTCAACTGTTCATCTCTTCTCATCTCGCTCAGCCGGACACATTTCTTGACTTTGACCCTCCGGGCGTCACGGTATGTAGCATAGGATTCAAAGTCAACGGGGTTGATGTTGCCGGAGTTTAAGTCCATGGTTAAGTAGCACTCATTAGGGTATGTTTTTTGCAATCAATTTTGTGAAGATTGGACTCCGTCATCATTCGAAAATCCGACTCCTCACATGCCGACTCTGACTCTACAACACGTATTACAATGGCAGACAAAAGTCAACAACACAAAATGAATACAACATTCAGGAAATAGAAAACAAAAACATATACACATTTAAAAAAATGTCAACATACGCTACAAAACACAACAAAAAAAAAAACATATACACATTTAAAAAATGTCAACATACGCTACAAAACACAACAAAAAAACATATACACATTTAAAAAATGTCAACATACGCTACAAAACACAACAAAAAAAACATATACACATTTAAAAAAATGTCAACATACGCTACAAAACACAACAAAAAAAAACAAATAACAAAAAACATGATTGCTACTAATTTATATCAAAATTAAATAAAATAGAAAAAAAATTACAAAAAAATAAATAAAATCCAACAAATAAATTGGTAAAGTTTCGAATCCAACTGCTAAAAATAAAAGAATTCAGACATTAAATTTAGAATTAATACATATTCGACTCTGCTTGTTTTAAGTTTCCTATGTTTCAGCCTATCTGTTGATATTTAGAAATTGAAAACTCGACTTTACCTCGCAGTATTTTTATGAGATCGATCCCAACTCGAACTCTTATTACATAAAAAGCTCTGACTTCAGCTCCATAACCCTGCTTGAAAATCAGAAAGTGTAAGGTATAACTACGACCTAAAGGATTCCAAATATACCGACTCCGACGTAGACTATGGCATCTAAAATTAAAAAGAAATTTCGATTTCGACTCCTAGTAACAATTCTTTTTTAAATTCATACTCTCTGTTATTACTTCAGAGAAATAGAAAAATATGATTCCGTCCCCTTTAAAAGTCCGAATCTGATTTCTACTCTTTCCCAAACCTCCTATCTCAACTCCGTAACCCTATTTGAAACTCGGAGGGTATTTTCTTTATTGCATGTTCACCCCAAACAAGACACAGTGCCACTTTAATGTAGGGAGCTAATATCAGGGACATAAGTTCTAGGGATACTATATAGGCAGTTGAGCAGTAAGAAGTCTGTTCATATTACACTTTAACTTGCATGTTAGTACAGTTGGGGAAGCAGGAATCCGGAAGGGAATTCCAAAGTTTAGCAGTTCTGAGAATGAAACTGTTAGAGTAGAGAGACTTCTTACATTTAGGGATCTCGATTGTGTAGGAATGGGACTTTGCTGCCTGTTGGGTTTGTCGGAGGAAATTACGTCGAGGGAGCACGAGGGCTTGAAGTTCCTTGGAGCATCCACTATTAAAATACTTTAGAACAGGAAGAGGGATGTAACATTTCGTCGATGATACAGAGGTTGAAACTTACATGACAGTTCAGGACCTATCAGGTTGGCGACTCTTTTTTGAACCCTGTCCAGGAGTTAGAGACCAGCAGCAGATGCACTAGCCCAAATGTGACAGCAATACTCCATATATGGAAGAACGGTGGCCTTGTAGAGGTACAGGATACTTTCAAGCGTAAGTAACTTTCTAGCATGGTAGAGAGAGCCCATCTTCATCGCAACAGCTTTGCCAATGCTCTCGATGTATCAGTTCAAACTCATGTTCCCTTTGAACGTTAAGACAAAGAGTTTGAACGAAGTACTTTCAGGTAATGTATTTTTAGATATAGCTATTGCTGGTTAAGAATGTTTGTTGTAATTATTAAAGTAAACGAGCTTAATCCTAGCAGCATTGAACGTTACCATCCATCTTTGACTCCATTCCATTACAGACTGGAGGTTTACCGTGAGGGCCCCCCCATTCCCTTGGATATGTGTTCATTCGTTTTGCCCTCGCGACTGTTATAGAGCGTGGTGTAGTCAGCAAATGTACCTACCTCCGAATCCATTTCATCAGCGAGGTCATTTATGAGTATCAGGAATAATAAAGGTCCAAGGATCGACCCAGGAGGTACACCTGCATTTATATCATATTGTTTAGACATACGAAAATAGAGGACAACCTTCATTCTTCTCTAATTTAAAAGGATTTAATTATGTTGAGTATTCGGCCAGTGATACCATAGGATCTGATTTTAAAGACCATCGTGCAATACTCTGTCAAAAGCCTTAGATATATCTAGGGCTATTACCCTCCCCCTCCCGTACCTTATCCAGTGCATAATATATACGTTCAGAGATTACAGTTAAAATATCTGCAGTAGAACGAACTTGCCTAATTCCATATTGATAGTCGGACAGATGTTTAGCAACTGTTAGGTGGTTGACTAGAGCTTGATAAATTATGCACTGAAATATTTTGGCGAAAAGAGAGAGGAGGCTAATGAAGCGATAATTGAAAGGTTCAGTTCTTTCACCAGAAGTAGTTTTCCAGCAGTCTGGAAAGCACGGTTCGTTAAAGCTTTTGGTGAAGAGTTTGGAGAGAACTGGAGAAACCTCAGTTTAATAGTACAGCCGGGATGAGATCGGATCCACATGCATTTAAAGAGTCTAGTTTTTTTTTATGATACCATATACTTGAAAAGAGGTCATTTGCAGATCATTTAGTGTGGTTTCTGCCCGCGAAGGAAAATTAGTGAGGGAGTGGTTTGCTGGGTCCAAAGTAGAGTTTGATGCAAACTGACAGGCAAGCATGTTAGCTTTTTTGGTTACCGTACAGACAACCTCATTATTGTTGGATAGTGGGGGAATTGCTATTATTTACTACACTGTTGTAGATTTTCCAGATTCCTAATTTTCGGAGCTTCAATGCGTTTTCTGGTGGTTTCGGCATATTCTCTTTATCTGTCGCTACCTCCTGCTTACAATTACTTCTAGCTTCTATAAACTTTTGTCTGTTTGTACTGGACATTTTCTGGATAAATCTACGGTATGCATGTTGCCTCTGAGCAATGACAGCAACGTAAACATTGAGGAGAGTAGAGTTTGTTATAGAACTTTCGTGAGAGAACATGTGTTTCGATTGCTGCTTTGAACAATTCAGTGGTCTCATTTGCGCACCGTTCAGCAAGAAGGGTAAGATATTTTCCCACGGCGCATCTATAGAGTGATCTCTAATAGTATCCTAGTCAAACTTAGTATAATTGTATATTATTATAATTAGCTTTAAGTACTTAATTAAATCCATTACCGGCCTGTTTGTGTTTTATTGTTGCGATTTACTATTCCAGACAGTGTTAACGAGCATCTCTCCCCCCTCTCTGGCTTTCTTACTCTTTCTGTTTTCTCTCTCTGTGTCTCTATAAGAGAATAGAGAAGGAGAGAGGGAGATAGAGAGAGAGAGAGAGAGAGAGAGAGAGAGAGGTGAGTAAACGTGGAGGAAGACACGTTTACCAGAACCAAAGGTCAGCTGACCAAATGACGTATGTGTGACGTGGTTGGCTAGATCTGTGAGATTTGATTTGAGCTTTGAAGAAGACGGACGTTTTCCGTAGTCTCCCCCCTCTTAACTGGGGAGGGGGGAGACGAACGCTGACGTGTGTGAAGAAGAACCACACAAGCAGATTTCACTTTACACCTGCTGCAGGACCTCTGGGGAAAGTGAAATAAAAACTATAAAACCATTTCATCGTCTTGGAGTGATAAATCTTCGTCAAACAGGTATCAAGTCTCCCTCCAGGATGAGAAATTGCCAGATGGTTCAACAGCGAGAAACAGAGGTAGGTTCAGAAATTACATGTCACACACACGATTCCCTTTATGATAATCAAACACACAACCATTTATATTAGAGACAATCACACGGAATCTTTCTTATGTTATATAGAAAACGTAAAATGTGCCCCTAAATGAAGAACTCTATATAACATATTCAAATGTAACGAAAGCTCAATTTGGTACCCCTCAAGGATAACCTCAATGAAGAACGAATATATAACAACAGGAGTGGTAAGTGAGAATCGTTATCATCTATAATGTCAATACGCGGAGAAAAAAGTAAAATAAACTTATATGTAAAAATAACTCATGTCAAACTTTCTTCGAAGAAGAGAAAATGCAATTACCATATAGCACTCGAATAAAAACTATATAAAATACCCGTTATAAAGTGAATAACGTACTTTGTAAATTCAATTGTATTTTCACCGCTTTTTTGGAAGGCTGAAGGTTCTTAGTGCGGGAGGCACTCAAAATAAAATTTCGAATTACTAACGCAAAGAAAGAATGCTACCCCGTGGATTAAATAAAGCGTCTGATTCGAAAGTCCATGTAAACTTCCGAATTCTACAAAAGGATTCCCGAGTTCGACAAAATACATTAGAAGAAAATTAGAGGCTACATCGACGAAAACATTTTGAAAATAACACAGAAGACGAGTAGTCTGAGAAATCCAAATAGTATATATATTAAAGGAAAGGTATTTCACTTTGTTTACACAATGTAATAAAAAAAAATCGATCCGATTTGTCTGTGTGCGTTTCCGCGGCAACCGATATGTTAAACAACTTCTTGAATCTCTTTACCCACAGAAGAGGTCTCTTTAGAGTATTGTCCCCTCCACAACATCGACGGTAATCTAACGAACTGTTCAAAGTAAGCACAATGTAACGGTCTGCTTGAAGTCGGGGAATGTATCGTTTCATCTTAGTTTTCTGGTCTTGTGACCAGAATTTTTATGGCAGAAATTCTGTTGAAGTGTCATTGATGGAGAAAGAGAGAAAGATAAAGGGAGACTGAAATGGTTCATAATTCTGTTTAAATATAGATATCTAATTGATGGCTAGATATTTGTAACTTTATATATATATATATATATATATATATATATATATATATATATATATATACATATATATATAGTAAGTTATAAAATGTACATGACGATTAAGCTACACTGAATATTCCGCGTTTCATCCACTCTAGGATTCTTCAGGCTTATGTTCAGGTATAAGCCTGAAGAATCCTAGAGTGGATGAAACGCGGAATATTCAGTTAGCTTAATCGCCATATAAATTTTATAACTTACTAACTAGCTCTTCCTATGTATTGAGCACTTTTGAAGTAAATACTTAAAGTTTACGCATGAATCTATACTTTCGTATATTAATTTCATGTGAGTAAATTACGTAGTTATATATATATATATATATATATATATATATATACATACATACTGGCATTTCAACCTGGCGTCCCCCATTTTTTCTTTAATTTGATTTGACCCCTATTATGACCCTATAACATTTATTGGTTTGGGCTCAAATCAAGTTATTAAGTTCGATCCATGTCCAAGGAACATATATCTAAAATTTCAAGTATTTAGACCCAAAATTGTCGGAGGAGTTTGGTAGAGTTCTCAAAGGTAAAATCGTTGACCCCTTAACAGCCAAATTCTTGACAGAAAACGAATCACAAAGGTTTTCCCAAATCTCAGTATCATGTATATAAAATTTCGAGTCTATAGACTTAAAATTGACAGACGGAAATGTACACACACACACACAGACACACACAAATACACGTTCACTTTATATATATATATATATATATATATATATATATATATATATATATATATATATATATATATATATAACACTAGCAGGGACACCAGCCGTTGCCCGAGATTAAATGATGATCAACGAATATTCCACACCCCTATATTTTTATTGTCATCTAAGTCCGAGAAATCGCCCGGGAGGAAGCTTCACATGTCTTCATGAAGTAAAGTAGCTTAGTCCAAAATATATTTTATTCTACATTGAACTCTAGAGAACATACTGTTTCTTTTATAAAATATTTTATATAAACTTCTTTTCAGTTAACGAAAAAAAAATCAAGAAATGCAAAAAAAAAAAAGAAAAAAAAACGTACATTTTCAAGTCTTATAAAATTCTTTGCAGTTTATGAAAAAAATAAGAAATTACATACCACGTCATGCAAAAAAAAACAACAAAAAATACAAAACAAACAAACAAAACACACTATCAACTTATCAACAGGAGAACTTCCACGGCCCATTGTTCTATCATTGTTGCAAAGCAATGACATGAAAAAATGTTTTTACTGATGATAGATAAATTTAAATAACGATTTCGATTATCGGTAATTATCGGGAGTGTTCTGAGACAAACATCAACTAAGATCACTCCCAAACTTATACACTAAAGTTCTATAAATTTTTAAGAAAATCTGTTCAGCCGTTTCGAGTCTATAAGGAACGAACTCTCACACACAGACAGCGTTGTATTTATATAATTGTAGAGAAGAGGGATATATATATATATATATACATATATATACACTCAAATATCTATCTATCTATCTATCTATCAATCTCTCTCTCTCTCTCTCTCTCTCTCTATATATATATATATATATATATATATATATATATATATATATATATATATAAGCCGAAGTTATGGAGCACCTATAAAGAAAACGTAGATAATACTTTAAAGCTTAAGAATCGTACCGTGGACAACTGAGAGCAAAGTAAAATATTTAACAGTAGATTGTAATATTTATTTGCTCTAAAGCATCTTTCAAGAGTGTTATCTGAGTTTCATACTAAATTTATTTAAATATTCAAAATGATTCATTGTAATGCTATAGATTGTTTAGTTTTTAAGTAAAATTTGATTCGTACTAGTGCTATAACAGCATATTTAATTGAAAATACCCCCAATAAAAAAAGCTTTCGGAGATTAAAAAGGCACAAATTGTTGATTTATCTGGCAAAGAATATTCTCAGGTAGAGGTTGCCAAGGAGATAAAATTTTCATTGGCGGTCTATAATTTTGGCCAAGGTTGTGTGATATATATACAGGGTGGAACGATAATATTGTCGCACGAGAAAAGGCGATATGATTCCATTTCCGTTTGAGAAAAAACCGGTTTTCATTTTTTGTTACAGATCATCTACTAGTTGTTCAATTGGGTACAAATCCCAAAAATTATAGGAGTCTTGTATCATATCTGAAAGTGACACAATGTTCAACGGGCGAGATTGGTGATGCGCCACTGTACAATTCATGCTCTTTATGGATCCAAGTTATGAAAACTGGACAATTTCCAGCATGATTAAAATGCATCGCTGGATTGCGGAATAATAACAAAGTTTCATGCTACAGTTATGGTCTTTTGTGTGGGTTCAATTTTTTTTTTACATGGGAGTCACGACTTATCAAAGCCCAGGAGCCACTCGGGGGTAAGAGTTATTGAAGGGTTCAAATGAAGGCCACATCATGCCACTTAACATACAGGAAAAGAAATGAAAAGAATAACAATACATATGCATATAAATTTAATCGTTCATTTAATAGGAAGATTAAATAATTAGGGGTACGGGATGTATATGCTCTTTATACCTAGGTGTTTCCAAGCTTAATGCTTCTCATCAGCACAAAAGGTTGCTCGTTTTAGTGGCTTAACTCTCGCATGTTTTGCTTTACAGCTTTTTAGTTAATAAAACCCAGGAGAGTTAACTTTTGGAACGACGTTAGCACACACACACACACACACACACACACACACACACACACACACACACACACACACACACACATATATATATAACTACTTAATTTACCCACATAAAATTAATATACGAAAGTATAGATTTATGCGTAAACTTTAAGTATTTACTTAAAAAGTGCTAAATACGCATAAGCCTGAAGAGTCCTAGAGTGGATGAAACGCGGAATATTCAGTGTAGCTTAATCGCCATATATATTTTATAAATTACTATATATATATATATATATATATATATATATATATATTAAGTAATGTGATTTATAATTTCAAAATTTAAAAAAAAAATTTTAAATTTAAAAATCAAATTTTAATTAAATTAATAATCAGTTTCATAAGATGGAACAACAACAAAGTCAATTATCTGTACGATCGTTTCGGAAATCCGTGCTTTTTATTTGTGGTATACATGAAGTCACGTAGAATAATTATACATAGTTTTTTTGGTAAGCACGGTCTCCTCATCAGCAAATTTAGGAGGCTTTCTATTGAATTTAAAAGACACCAAAAATAAACCTAGCATTAAAAGTAAGGCAGATGAATCTGAAAAATTGAAATAAAAGGTTTGGATTTAAAATTTATAAGAAAATTAGTATAGGTTAGAGATAGAAACGAGTAGAAAAAATAATAAAACTAGTAATTTCACTATTACATTAAAATACACTTAGCTCTTTAGACTATTATTCTAATCTCCTTTAAATATATATATATATATATATATATATATATATATATATATATATATATATATATATATATACTTTAAACTCGTTAATAACGGCCAAAATTATAGTTCGTTTATTTAAAATGAGTGCGTTTTGCCAAGTTAATGAAAAATATAGTTGCCCGCTTTACACACAATGAGGAATCGTTTAGTTAACATCTTTTCGTGATTTTCTAGTTAAAAAAGATATGCTAATAACACTGAGCTAGCTTCTTTTCACGAATTATTTAGATGCCGCCTATATTTATCGGACTAATTTCCTATTTCGGCATTTCACATGTACTTAGAGTTTTTAATGTTTTTATTTTTCTAAAACATGGTTTACGTAAACTATAGATACATATAAGTTAATTATTAGGAATGCTTAAAACTATTGAATTTATTTTACGTAATTTGACCGGAAATAATACAATGAGTCAAGTAGGAACGGCAGCATAGCTGTTTCAGTATTTCTAAATTTATTTAAGGAAATGTTGATAACAAAAGTTATTGAATGAAAACATTTTGAATAATATAAAAACATAATTTGGATTTTTTTTTACATAGACATCACCACTTATAAAGGCCAAGAGACCATTTGAGGATAATGGGTTAAAGATTGTACAGTAGAAATTGGACAATATAGTGACCATTAATAATGGAAAATCGGTAAATTTGTTCTCGTTGAATTTCAGAAGACCCCCCCCCTCGCTGTTCCCTTATATCGCAATTTCTTAAATGTCACTCACAAAAATTCAGAAAGCGATCACGTTTTTGTTTTTACGGTTAATTAAAAAAAAAAGAAAAGTCTTTTGGGACGCTGATATTAAAGCTAAAAGTCTTTTCAAATCAGTTTGCACTCTGGAGACGAATACGTGTTCGAGATAAGTGTATTTTAATTTTTATGTTTAATTTCAAATATTAATAACTACATTCTATTTCAGTACTTAATTTATATTTTTATCTCCTGATTGTTTTATTTAATGATAGCGTTTTCTCGTCATAAATGTTTATTATATCTACCATGTTGATTGCATGGAGACATTAGAAAATTGTATTCATTGTTAATTCGTGAGAGGTGAATCTATCACCATACGTTCCCTTTAAAAACACGCCAGTTGGACTTTTATCAAGTACAATACTTAATAGATTTTTTTAAGGAGAGTAGAGAACGTTTTGTAGAAGCATTGTCGGCAGCTCCCGTTACTCTCGCTTCTCTTTATTTGTCACTCAGTCCTCATTTTTTTAATGAGTGATTTTTCTGACAAAGGGAGAAGAAAAAGCTGTATTCTAGGTTGGCAGTATTTTGCGTGAACAGTCGACAGAGATGGCGGAAATTTTATGTTCTATGTCTATCCTTGTAGCCATGCCACTAGTAAGGGTGCTAGAGGTAAGCGTTTTATCTGGGCTGACGTTATCCGCTTGATAGTCAGGGATCCGAACCTTGGTTAGCCACTAAGGAGGCTGTCCTCTCAGCAGGCGCAAAGTACTGGGGCTGCTGTATTGCTATTTGGTGAATGGATTCTGGACCATGCAGTAGCTTCTGGTGGGGCCTCTCGATGCCATACTAGTGGGTACGTCTTGTTACGGCTTTACCTTATGTGCTACAAAAAATCTTCGTTACTTTTCTCTCTTTGTTTCCCCACTCTGTCCTGCTCTAAGCCACAGTCCACAAACTTCAAAATTCCATCATGACAAGTTTCAATAAAAAATACACGATTGAACCCGGATCTGAAACTTCCAACGTAGACCCCCACTATCATGTCTCCTTCTTTAACATCAGGGGTCTACGTTCTAACCTTCCAGAGGTTGAAGCCCAATTACAGGAGACTAAACCAGACCTTTTATTTTCAAGCGAAACTGGAATTGGACAGACTATTTCCCTAAATGAGTTCGTAATTAAAGGATACTCTAACCTAACTTCCAAATCTGAACCCCAAGATCGCCATGGGCATGAAATTTGTGCCTATATAAAAGATGGCTTTACATGTGGTAGGGACATCTCCAGAGAAGATCCTAACTTACCCTATATGTGCTTCCGAGTAGCACTAGCTCACACTACGGCATTTATATTTACTCTCTATCGCCCCCATAACATCAGAGTTACTATCTTTAAAAGCATACCTGAGAAAATTGACCAAGTTCTATCAGCATATCCTTCAGCTAACATTCACGTATGTGGAGACTTCAATGTTCACAATGTAGAATGGTTGACCCACTCAAACAAGACCGATGATGAGGGGAGATTCTGTCATGATTTCTCCATTGCTTATGACCTCACTCAGATTGTTCACGAACCCACCCGTGTGCCCGACAATGACGGGTAGTATGCAAGTCTCCTAGACCTTTTTCTCACAACTTGCCCTGAACTATGTTCAGTTTCCGTTCTGTCTCCTCTTGGATCTTCCAACCACTCAGTTGTATCAATTAAGATAAAAATAAAATGTAATAAGTCCTCAGACGTACCTCTCCATCGTACAGTATATCGATACACTATGGCTGACTGGGATAGTTTTCGTACATTTATATAGTATCTTCCTCTGCGTTCCATATTTAAAAAGGATGTGTTGTCTATAGTATCAGATCTGACAGAATGGTTAATTGTAGGTATAGACAATTTCATACACTCGAAAAAGTTCCAGCAAAAACCTAACAGCCAACCATGGTTTTCTCCAGAATGTGCTGCTGCTATTGCGCACAGAAATCACTTTTTCCACTGCTTCCAACGTAATAGATGTATGGAAAATAAAGTCGCTTTCAGGATTGCCAGCAACCATTGTAAGATAGTAATAAAGAACGCAATAGAGTTGTATGCTCAGTCCGTCAAGTCCAAAGTAGCTGAGCAGCGGCTTGGTTCCCACCAGTTTTGGCAAATTGCAAACGGAATCCTTAACAGAAGCGTTTGCTCTATCCCAACTATCATCAATGGACCTGAGGTAATCTCGTCAGCATCAGACAAAGCCAAACTCTTTTCCAAGAACTTTGCAGCCAATTCTACCCTTTGCGACCAAGGCCGCCAACCCCCAATATTTCCTCTTGTATCAGAAAACACACTATGTGATATACAAATATCTGTATGTGATGTTGCCAAGCTAATCAAAAACCTTGATTCCAGTAAAGCAACCGGTCCTGACGGTATTCCAATTATAGTACTAAAAAAACTTCAACCAGAACTAGCACCCATACTTACAAAACTGTTTAAACGTTGTCTTAAGGAGAATTGCTTCCCATCAGCCTGGAAAATCTCATCAGTATGCCCTGTATTTAAGAATTAAGGTGATCGTTCATCTCCCTCTCAGTACAGGCCAATAAGTCTCCTGTGCGTCATGAGTAAGTTGCTGGAATCTGTGTTAAATAGAGAAGTAATCAACCATCTCAGCAAAAATAACCTTCTTAGTGACGCACAACATGGTTACGTTCTGCTAGATCTACAGCAGATGTGCTTACACTTATATCTTATAGGATTAGTTAATCTCTCGACGGAGGCAACCTTCTTGGGCAATTGCTCTTGACATATCAAAGGCCTTTGATAGGGTATGGCATAAAGGTTTACTTCACAAGATCTCCAGCTATGGTATAGCTGGAAATGTATTCTCAATTATTAAATCATTTTTCTCTGATAGGTTCATAAGAGTAGTAGTTGTTGGGCAAAAATCAGAAGCTCACAGTATAAATGCTGGAGTCCCTCAGGGGTCCATCCTGGGCCCAACTCTTTTCCTGATCTACATTAATGATCTTCCAAATCACATCCTTACATCATTCGTAGACATTTTTGCTGATGACACTACCATCTATGGTAGCACATCTAAAACAGTAAACGACCAAGTTCTCTCCAATTCTCTCTCCTCTGATCTTGACTACGTTGTACAATGGGGAAAGGAGTGGCTGGTTACTTTTAATGCATCTAAAACCAAGCTTCTATCTTTACATCATCAACGTTCTGATCCCCATCTGGCATCAATTAAAATGAATGGCTCTCGTCTTGGGGAGGCCTCAAGTTTTGACAGGCTTCTGGGCTTAACCTTTACTCCCGATCTTAAATGGAATACGTACATCAAATCTGTTGCCAAGGCCGCTGGAAAAATGGTGGGATCTTTCTATCGATCTGGTAGATATCTCACTGCTGATGCTATTCTCTATCTATATAAGAGCCAGGTACGTCCAAGGATGGAATACTGTTGCCACATCTGGGCAGGAGCTACTAGAAAGGACTTGTCCTGCCTTGATAGAGTTCAAAATAGACTTCGTAGCCTCGTAGATGTCCTTTTCTCCTCCTTGCAACCTCTATCTCACAGAAGAGATGTTGCGAGTTTGTCTCTGATGTATCGTTATTTTCATGGAAAGTGTTCAACTGAGCTTCAATCTATGGTCCCCCCTCGCCAAACTTTCACAAGAAACACTCGTCTAGCTGTAAACACTATCAATAATTTCCCCCACTCTTTATCTGTGCCTAAACCTAAACGTAGATTCCATGAACAAAGCTTTTTTCTTAGAACTGCACGCCTGTGGAATTGTCTTCCGTTTTCCTGCTTTCCAGCTGTCGATAATATGGTTGTCGTCAAGTCCAACGTGAAAAAGTTTCTGATGAGCCGTTCCACTTAATTTATCAAATTTACCGAACTTTCATTACTATCGATTACTATATTGTCCTTTTGACTACTCTACACTCTTAAACCCTTATCCTTGAGTGGCCTATCGGCCTTGATAAGTGGTCACGCCTTTGTAAAAAAAACTTATATGAAACGGCTCATAAAGACTTGAAGATAACCATATTGTAGTCAATTAGAAAGCAGGAAAACGGAAGACAATTCCGTAGACGTGCAGTTCTAAGAAAGATGCTGTGCTAATGGAATCTGCGTTCATGTTTAGGCACAGATAAAGAGTGGGGAAAATTAGTGATAGTGTTTTCTGTTTGACGGGTGTTTCTTGTGAATGTTTGGCCAGGGGGATCATAGATTGGAGCTCAGCCGAGCACTTGCTATGAAAATAACGATAAAGCAGAGACAAACTCGCAACATGTCTTCTGTGAGATAGAGGTTGCAGGGAAGAGAAAAGGACATCCTCTACGAGGCTACGAAGTCTATGTTGTACTCTATCAAGACAGGATAAGTACTTTCTAGCAGCTCCTGGCCAGATGTGGCAACAGTACATTGGACGTACCTGGCTCTTATATAGATAGAGAATCGCATCAGCAGTGAGATATCTACTGGATCGATAGCAGAATCCCACCATTTTTCTAGATACGTTGGCAACGGATTTGATGTATGTGTTCCATTTCAGATCAGAAGTAAAGGTCAAGCCCAGAAGCTTGTCCAAACATGAAACCTCCCCAAGACGAGAGCCATTAATTTGAATTCATGCCAGATGGAGATCATAGCGTTGATGATGTAAAGATAGAAGATTGGTTTTAGATGCATTAAATGTAACAAGCCACCTCTTTCCCCATTGTACCACTTTCTCAAGATCAGAGGAGAGAGAATCAGAGAGAACTTAGTCGTTTACGGTCTTAGATGATCTACCATAGATAGCAGTGTCATTAGCATTAATGTCTACGAATCGTGTAAGGATGTGATTTAAAAGATCATTAATGTAGATCAGGAAGAGAGTTGGGCCCAGGAAGAACCCTTGAGGGACTCCAGCATTAATACTAAGCGCTTCTGATTCCTGCCCATCAACCAGTACTCTTATGAACCTAACAGAGAGAAATGATTTAATAATTGAGAAGACATTTCCAGCTATACTCTAGCTGGAGATCTTGTGAAGTATCCCATATACTATCAAAGGCCTTTGATATGTCAATAGCAATTGCCCTAGAAAGGTAGCCCCCGTCGAGAGATTCGCTAATCACATCTGCTGTAGATATAGCAGAACGGAAACCATATTGCATGTCACTAATAAGATTATTTTTGCTGAGATGGCTGATTACTTCTCTATTTAACACAGATTCCAGCAACTTACCCATGACGCACAGGAGACTTATTGGCATGTACTGAGAGGGGGATGACCAATCACCTGAATTCTGAAATTGAGAAGACATTTCCAGCTATACCGTAGCTGGAGATCTGGTAAAGTAAACCTTTATGCCATACTTTGATATGTCAAGAGCAATTGCCCTAGAAAGGTAGCCTCCTTCGAGAAATTCGCTAATCCTATGAGATATAACTGTAAGCACATCTGCTGTAGATCTAGCAGAACAGATACCATATTGTGTGTCATTAAGAAGGCCATTTTTGCACAGATGGTTGATTACTTCTCTATTTAACACAGATTCCAGGACCTTACTCATGACGCACAGGAGACTAACTGGCCTGTACTGTGAGAGATATGAACGATCACCTGAATTCTTTAACACAGAGCATACTGATGAGATTTTCCAGGGTGATGGGAAGCAATTATCCTTAAGACAACGTTTAAACAGTTTTGTAAGGATTATTTGCTATTTTCTTCGTGGATATAAACATGTGATTCATAAACAATAAAAAGAAGAATCTATCGTTGCTAGGGAAAATAAGATAGAGTAGATGAACGAGAACGACGCCAAATTTTCGTTTTTATTGTTTTTAAAAGACTTATAATCATACATAAAGAGGCAGGGAACATGATATAACGAAAGAGAGTGACTGAGAAACGGATAAGGGAAAACCAGTGTGAGATAGAGAGCGGTTACCTTTACGACTCATCAGTATATGTTTTTAGCTTACTAAACATAAGTTTTATTTAGATTATTTTGATTAGAATAATAAATGATCATATTTTTAAAAAAGATGCTTATTTAGTATCGATTACACTATTACAGATATAGAGAGCTAATAACAGAGTAAAATTACAAATGAATAATAGCAAATATTAATGAATTTTTTACTGCGCATATAAATATTAAAAAAAAAAACTCGTAATTTCTCTTTTAAAAGTGGGTTGTTTATTTTATTTATGGATCATACTTCAAAAATAAACTTTTAAAGTTGTTTTAAAAATAATAGAAATATTTTTTTTATTTAAAAAAAAAAACAGTAATGAATTTTACGAACTCAATATTTTTCAATTTTTAAACTTTAAAAATCTATAACATTTTTTCTATTGATTCTATTTTTACGATGTTTTCAGGGTCAATGTGAAATTTTATGCCCTTTCCAATAAACAGAATATAATATTTTAGACAAACATTTCTTTTTAAATTCACGCACCCAATTTTCAAGTGTCTATTAAAAAGTAAATAATTAATTTACTCACCAAAGTTTTATATATCACAAATTGAAGAGAAAAGGTAAATAAATAATATATTCAAATTTTAAAAAAAAAGTAGTGTTTTTTAAAGAAATTATCTGTAAAGTTCGAAGTTTAAAACCTTTTTTTTAAACCATGTTTTTTTGTTTTTACTTTTTTTAATGAAACCTTGGTCCTTGCTCCTTTTACTGAAAAAAAAAATTAGGGCTTGAATTACATTTTTCGAACTAAGTCTCTTACAACAACATCTCTCTTCTCCCTCTCTCAACAGCATCACTTCTAATAAGACTCTTTAATGAAACACCTATATGTAACATATACATAATTTGGTGCTGTGATAGTTCAAATTGTAGAGATTCGGCGTGAAGGTTATGTCATTCATTAAATAATACAATAATAAATGATTCCTTACGCATATAGAGATAGGGCGAGCAAGAGACATAGGGAGGGAGAGAGAGGGAGAGCACGCGAGAAAGAGAGAGAGTATAATTTGTATTTCATAAGTAGTTGCCAATTTTATTAAAATAACTTATAGTATGATTAGACAAAAGACAAAAGGGTTGATGTATCTAAATATCAAAAAGCACCTTACGTGTTCCACGCCGTATTTGATCTAGTGCAAAGAAAGACACAGCAAGAATGGGGAAAAGGGAGAGAGAACGTAAGAGATACAAAGATAGATAGATAGATAGAGAAAGAGAGAGAAAGAGAGAAATAGAGAGAAGGAAAGAGAAAGAGAAAAATAGAGATAGGAAATTAAGACTGTGCGTGAGTTCCCATGTTTCATAATTGAATGCGTAATGGATTCCTGCCTAATTAAATGGATATGAGCCAGACACATTTGAGGTTATTAATGCAGCTGATGTATTGATAATATCATGCAATAATAGTAATAATGATGATGATGATGATGATGATAATACTAATAATAATAAGAAGAAGAAGAAGAAGAAGGAGAACACAATAATAGTGGTAGTAATGGTTATACAAACTAGAGTGATATAATAATAATAATAATAATAATAATAATAATAATAATAATAATAATAATAATAATATCAAGTTCGAAATAGGGATGTGCTATCACTCTCCTATAAAGCACTTCAAAGCATGCTAACATCTTTAACCTCTGAAAATCTGATCATACTCCTAGCCTTCTCGTGTGGTTTAGTCTCCAAGCCTGGCAGACCTGTGTTACTGCTGGCAGAGGGTGCATCAGGCGAATAACTGGCACTTTAAAACCAGTAATTCTGTGTAATCGTGCTCGACAGTCTGTTAAGACCAACCATTTAGGAGAAGGAAAACTCTGATTTCAAACCACTAGTGATGGTGTCTCGAAAAAAAAAACACCCGGGGTTTTGTAACTTAAAATTCACTAAACTTCTCACGAATGAAAAATATCCGTGCATGATGTTACCAAGCTAATCAAGAACTTTGATTCCAGTAAAGCAACTGGTTCTGACAGCATTCCAATTATAGTGTTGAAAAAGCTTCAACCAGAACTTCTCCCCATACTTATAAGGTTGTTTAAGCGTTGTCTTAAGGAGAAATGCTTCCTAACACCCTGAAAAACCTCACCAGTATGTCCTGTATTTAAGAATTCAGGTGATCGCTCATCTCCCCATCAGTACAGACCAATAACTCACCTGTGCATTTTGAGCAAGTTGCTGGAATCCGTGTTAAATAGAGAAGTAGTAAACCACCTAAGCAGAAATAACCTTAGTGACATGCAATATGGTTTCCGTTCTGCTATATCAACAGCAATTGTGTTTGCGGTTATATCTCATAGGATTCGTGAATCTCTCGACAAAGGCTTCTTTTTTAGGGCAATTGCTTTTGACATATCAAAGGCCTTCGATAAGGTATGGCATAAAAGCTTACTTGACAAGATTTCAAACTATGGTATCGCTGGAAATCTCTTCTTAATTATTAAATCATTTCACTCTGATAGGTTCATAAGAGTAGTGGTTGATGGGCAGAAATCGGAAGCTCTCAGTATTAATGTTGAAGTTTCTCAGAGGTCCATCCTTGGCCCAACTCTCTTCTTGATCTACATCATCAATACCTCTTAGATCATTCGTAGACATTTATGCTGACGACACTACCATCTATGGCAAGACATCAAACGCAATAAATAACCAATTCTCTCTCCTCTGATCTTGAGCACATCGTACAATGGGGAAAGAAGTGGCTGGTTACTTTTAATGCATCGAAAACCAGATTCTATCTTTAGATCATCAACGCTCTGATCCCCATCTGCCATCAATTGAAATGAATGGCTCTTGTCCTGAGGAGGCTCCATGTTTCGACAATCTCCTGGGCTAAACCTTTACTTCTGATCTGAAATGGAACACATACATCAAATCTGTGTCCAAGTTCACTGGAAAAATGGTAGGATCGTTTTTCCAATCCAATAGATATCTAATTGCTGATGTAATTCTCTATCTATATAAGAGCCAAGTACGTCCAATGATGAAGCAGCTTATCCTGCTTTGACAGAGTTCAAAATAGACTTCGTAGCTTAGTGGGGGATGCCCTTTTTTCTTCTCTGCACCCTCTTTCCCATAGAAGAGACATTGTGAGCTTGTCTCTGCTTTATCGTTATTTTCATGGCAAGTGCTCGTCTGAGCTCCAATCTATGCCCCCCTCGTCAATCTTTCACGAAAAACACTCGTCTAGCTGAAACCACTCTCGATAATCTTCCCCCTCCTTATCTGTGGATAAACAGAAATGTAGATTCCATGAACAAAGCCTCTTTCACAGAACTGCACGCCTGTGGAACTCTCTTCCGTTTACCTGCTTTCCACCTGACTACAATATAGCTGTCTTCAAGTCCAACGTAAACAAGTTCTTGATGAGCCGTTCTCCTTAAGTAATCTAAATTACCAAATTTACATGTCTAACGATTACTGTATGTCCCTTTGATTGTCGTACACTCTTTAACCCTTATCCTTTAGTGGCCTATGGGTTCTGATACGTGGTGGTTCTCTTGTAAAAAAAAAAACTGGAAGGGGAAATCAACTTAATTTTATTAATATTTTTCAGGACACCGCAAAGCCTTTGCTCAAATAAAACTTATACTTAATGAATCCACGCCGTTTAAAATGTAATATTTATGCCGTCACAAAACGTTTTCGAAAATAATTTGATATTTAATGAACCTACACAGCTTTACTGACATTTATTTTTAGAACGTCACAAAGACCTTTCTTAAAAGATAATATATACTGGATGAAATCACACCGGGTTATGCAACTGAAATTTATCTTTTATGAGGCTACAAAGTTTGTATTTTTTCCCCAAATGATATCTGTATATCTCTTTTGTTAGTCTGTTTTCCAACTGACTACAATTTGGTTGTCTTCAAGTCCCACGTAAACAAATTCTTGCTGAACCGTCCTATTAAACAATCCAATTTACTTACTACTTTCTACTAAGAAATTATCCCATTGACTACTGTACATTCAATAACCTTTATCCTCGAGTGGCCTCCGGGCCTTGATAATTGCCGACCCTTTTATAAAAAAAGAACCCCAAAAAACAAAGTATTGAAAATAAGAGCGCTACTGGGTCTGACACTCAAAGTGAAGAGCCTATTTTCGACATGTGTATCTTGGAACAGAAGAAAGAACCCAGTTGTTAAACTACAAGTTCCAGAATGAAGTGGAATAAAAACGTTAACAGTGTAATTATAGAATGCTTCAGAAGCAATCATTATGATGAAAATAGAAAGCACATTAGGAGGTACAGAAAATGTATGTGTAGAGAATGGCGAGAACAAGGGACGTTGAAATTGATTAGAAACCACGTGTGTGATCAGGTAAGAGAAATATAGAAGAATGGATGGTTATCAAAGCTGGAATTGAAGACTATAAATAGACAGGTGAATATAGAAGTCAAAGGAGATGACACAGCAAATAAAGATGATGTGCGGGTTGATGAGGAAAACAACAAGGAATGTATTGGGTAATGTGGATGAAGTGACAGGAAATAGAGAGAAAACAAAGGACGGATTCATTAGTAATAATGAGGAAACTGATGCTCATAAGGTGCTGGAAGAAACTGAGGAAATGTGAAGGATCTTTGAAAAAATGAAAGAGATTATAGTGGAAGACAAAATAAGGGGTAGCGACATGTTTAAACCACCAGACAAAAGCCCTGAAAGTGAAGGTAGAAAAAATAAATGAAGAAATGAAAAATGTGAAATACAAGACCACCACACGAACAAATGATTTTGTCGTAGCAGGAAGTGCTTGAGTTGCAGGAAAATCCGGATTGAAAAGAAGTGCAAACTAGAATAAAAATGAACCAAGGTGTAAAAAGAAGAAGAAAAGATGACATAAAATAAATTAATACGCAGATGAACTTGCTTAAAAGAGGGTTGAGAGGACAATTGGGTTCGCGGAAAACAACTGAATGGAAAGTACAGGGCAAAAAGAAAGAGAACTAAAACTGTTCTAGAAAAAAAACAAACAATCCTAGCAAAAAGTGCGAAAGTGAAGAGGTATGAAGAGAGGACTCAACAATTCGGAGAGAATAGGTTGTTTAGTATGGAGTAGAAAAAAAGTCCTATGAAGGACAATAGACGGTCAAATTACGTAAAGGAAGTACCGAAGTCAAAAGAGGGCACACATTTTTGGAGTGATATTTGTAATGTAAAAAAACAAACATGATGGTTGTACTGCGTAGCTGGAAGGTGTAAGGATTGAAAAGAGGTGAACACTAGAATAGAAATGAACCTAGATGGAAAGGAAGAAGAAAAGATGACATGAAAAAATAAGAAAGGATGTGAGCTTGCTTGAAAGAGGTTTGAGAGGACACTTGTGTATGAGGAAGACAGAGAAATTAAGAAAACTGAATGAAAAGAGAGTGAATTAAACCGTCATAGAGGAGATCAAACTAAGAATGCTAGCATAAAGTACGGAAGTAGAATGATATATATATATATATATATATATATTTAGAGAGAGAGAGAGAGAGAGAGAGAGAGAGAGAGAGAGAGAGAGGGCTCACTAGTTCAGAGAAGACAGGTTATTTAGTCTGTACCAGAAGAAGTTCAATGAAGGACTTAATAGACGGTCAACTATCGTAAATGAAGTACCAAAGTCAGAAGAGTTACACACTTTTGGAGTGATATTTGGAGCGAATATGAAACATAATAATAGTGCTTTGTGGCTGGAAGATGTGAAAAAAGGAAATAAAAAGTAAGCTAAAGATAGACGGTCAAATTACGTAAATAAAGTAAACACAGCCTCCTTCAGTTTTGACAGACTATGGATGCCCTCGAAGGAGTGCCTGCGCGTGACATTTCTGTGGCAGGAGGTGCGCAATCTTACACCACACCGCTCCTGAATAGACATTGTTAAATACGGGTGCCAAGTGAAGTGTACGTACAGGACAACTAGAAACAAATGCCGAGATAAGCAGAGAGCACATACAGCGCCTAGAATTCCAAAATGGTCACCCATCTGGTACTAACTTGGCTCAACGTTGCTTAATTTCGGTGATCTGACAAGCACCAGTATGTCAACACGATTATGCCGTATATACGTAAATGCAGTACCAAACGCAGAAGAGTGCACAACGTTTTGAAGTTATATTTGGAATGTAAAAAGGAAACTAAATGGAAGTACTTTGGTGCTGGAAGATGTATGGAATAGAAAGTTAAAGCTACCTCAAGATATAGTGAAAGTGAGCAAGGAGGAAGTGAGTAAATAATGTAAGAAAATTCCAAATTGGAAAGCTCCAGGACAAGATGGTGTACAGGAGTATTGGTTAAAAAATACCACGTTGCATGGAGGATTGCACTTCAAATTGATGGAATGTTGAAAGGAGATGTAATTTCTGAATAAAGCACGCGTGGAAGAACATTGCTCTGTCGAAGGGATATTCCAAAGGTCACTGCGGTTGATAACTCTAGGCTCATCGCCTACCTTCAACTGATTTGGAAACTGCTGACAAGAATTTTGTCAGATAAGATTTACAAATACCTGGAACAGCAAGATATTTTATCAGAGGAACAACAGGAGTTTAATAAAGGGACCAAGGATCAGTTGCTTATTGATAGGGCAAGAGAAGATCCACAAATCTATGCATACCATGGATAGACTACTGCAAAGCATATGATCTGCTTCCACAAAGCTGGACTATGGAATGTGTAGAAATATTTAGAATATGCGACCAATGTGCGAGATTTCTTGGAAATAAATATGAAACAATGAAACGTGTCATTAACATCAAATGGAAAAGATCTTGGGAAGTAAAGTGAAGAGAAGGATTTTTTCAGGAGGACAGTGTGTCGCCATTTTTATTTGTTTTGGGTATATTACCATTGTCGTTCATATTATAAAAGGATAATGTGTGTTATGAGTATGGAAAGAATGAGTTCCGGGTAAACCATATATTATTTATGAATGACAAAGTTGTATGCAAAGAACAAACACCAGTAAAATATGTTTGTAAGAACTGTTTAAATGTTCAGTAATGACATAGGTACGGAATTTGCCGTGAATTAGAAAAGAGGAAAATTGTTGAAAGTAAATAAATAACACTTGAATGGGGAAATGGTAAAAGAGGTTGGAAAAGAAGGACACACCTACTTAGAAATTGCGGAATTAGATAAAACAATAGAAGCTAAAAAAGAAGGAAATAATAAAAAAAAAACACAAGAGAAAACTACGGTTGGTTCTTGGGTTAAGACTGAAGAGGAGAATAAATAGTCGCAGTAAACACATGGGCAGTATCTATATTTCGATATAGGGTGGGTAATTTTCAATGGAAATAAAATAAGCTAAAATATATGAAGAGGAAGAGAAATAAAAAGATGACAATGAATGGAGCTCTTCAACCAAAGAGTGATGTCGAAAAGTTATATGGGAAAAGAAAAGTGGGAGGATGAGGACTAATAGATGTAGAACAATGTGTAAAAGATGAAGAAAACAGTCTGAAAGTTTACGTTTCCAACTGTAAGAAAAACCTTATAAAAGGTGTGTCAAAATTTGAAAAAAATTGCAAGAGAGCGAACTGATAAGAAGCAAAGAATTTAAGACAATAAATGAATAAAAAATGAAAGACAAGGATTAAGAATAAAATAAATGGCCAGTCCAGTAGAGATCAACCAGAGACAGCGGACAAGCGAAAAGTCTGGTGACTTCTGTCAAAATGTTACTCGAATCTTAGGACAGAAGCCTAATATGTGCAAGCGTTCAGGAAAAATAATGTGAAGTATCACATTGATAAAATAGCTGAAAGTCTCCTATGGCGATTGTGTGGACAGAAAAGTTAGAATGTACATAATCTCATCCGTAGTTGTGAGAAGTTAGCTGAAAAAGAATACAAGAGACGGCATGACAATATTACAAATAACGCCCATTGAGATATATGCAATAAAAGAGAGTTCGAATTCAGTGAAAACATGGTACGACCATGTTCTAGAATAGGTGGTGGAAAGTGAGAATGTGAAATTACCCTGGGATACGAATATCCGATGTGGTTGAAGGAAGAAGACCAGATTTAATCTTGTTGGGACAAAAAGACCACAAGACAATCATCATTGATGTAGGCAATAACAACTAATGTGAATGTGGATGAAAAAAGACAAGGAATACTTCGAGAAGTACCAAAATTGAAAAGAAATATAAAAAACCTGTTGAAGTTGGGATCTGCCAGTATTTTGCGGAAAGTGTTGGAAGACTGAGAAAACAAGATCCTGATAGCTTATGTTCCTTTGCTGTGTGTATCAGTATAATAATAATAATAATAATAATAATAATAATAATAATAATAATAATAATAATAATAATAATAACAATTATAATAATAATAATAATTATAATAATAATAATTATAATGACAATAATAATAAAAAATAATAATAATTATAAAAATAATAATAATAATAATAAAAATAATAATGCAACAATACCAATAATAAATTAGAATAAATAAGAATAAATAATAATAATGGTAATAATGAAAACAACAACAATAAAATAATAATAATAATGATAATAATGATATTAATAATGATAATAATATTAATAATAATACTCATAATAATAATAATAATAATAATAATAATAATAATAATAATAATAATAATAAAAATAATAATGAAACAATACCAATAATAAATTAGCATAAATAAGTATACATAATAATAATGATAATAATGAAAACAACAACAATAAAATAATGATAATAATAATACGCATAATAATAATACTCATAAAAATAATAATCATAATAATAATAATAATAATAATATCAATAATGATAATAATATTAATAATAATGATACTCATAATAATAACAATAAGGATAATACTATTAATAATGATAATAATATTAATAATACTCATAATAATATTAATGATAATAATAATCATAATGATAATGATAATAATGACGATGATAATAATAATAATAATAATATTAATAATTATAATAATATTAATAATAATACTCATAATAATAATGATAATGATAATGATAATGATAATAATAATATTAATAATAATATTAATAATGATAATATTATTAATAATAATACTCATAATAATATTAATAATGACAATAATCATCATTATAATAATAATAATAATAATAACAATAATAACAATAATAATAATAATAATAATAATAATAATAATAATAATAATAATAATAATGAAACGATACCAATAATAAATTAGAATAAATAATAATAAATAACAATAAGGATAATAATGAAAATAACAACAATAAAATAATAATAATGATAATATTAATAATAGTCAAAATACCAAAGCAACAACAATAATGATAATAACAATAATAATAAAAAATACCAAAAATAATAATATTAATAATAATAATAACAATAACAACAACAATAATAATAATAATAATAATAATAATAATAATAATAATAATAATAATAATATAAGCAACACCAATAATAAATAATAATAAATAATAATAATGATAATAATGAAAACAATAATGATAATGACAATAACGATTATAATAACAATAGCCATGATGCTCCTGAACAATATACTGAGAAAATGCCAAGCTGGATACAAGTTCTCCAATACAGAGGAAAAAATAAACTACCTGATGTACATGGACTACCTGAAACTTTTTGCAAGTACCGAAAAGAAAGTAGAGACACTAATAAACACAACCAGGATCTTAAGCCAGGATATCCAAGTGGAGTTTGGTATCGAAAAGTGCGCACTACTAGTAGGTATAAGAAAGGGAAAACTGGGGACAACAGAAGGCATGGAACTACCCAACCAAACGAAGATGAGGACCCTAGGAAAACAAGATGTCTATAAATACTTGGGAGTTCTAGAAGCAGACACCATCAAAGCCACAGAAATGAAAGAGAGAATCAGAAAGGAATATCTCAGAACAAGAAAACTTCTAGAAACAAAATTGTATAGCAGAAACCTAATAAAAGGTAAAATACATGGGCAGTATACCTAGTAAGATACTCAGGACCGTTCATAGGATAGACCAAAGAAGAATTGAGACAACTCTATCAGAAAACCAGGAAACTCATGACCATGCACAATGCACTACACCCAAAGGACGATATTGACAGGCTCTACATGACAAGAAAAGAAGGCGGAAGAGGACTAATTTGTATAGAAGACTGCGTGCATGACAACAAAAAAAAAGAAAAGAATTAGAAAAACACGCAAAACACGGAAAAGATAAACATGACAGCGAGAGACACTGAAAAAATCGACGAAGCAAAAAGCAGAGAAATAAAGGATAAGACGAGAAAAGAAAATGGGAAGAAAAACAACTACATTGAATATTCATTAGGATGACAAAAGATGAAAATAACGAAATCACTTGGACATGGATGCAAAAAGGACACCTAAGCCGATAAACTGAATCCCTAATAACCGCAGCACAAGATAACTCAATAAGAACCTACCACATCAAAAGAAAGATCGAAAGACAGCAAATGTAGACTCTGTGGACAAAGACACGAAACCATAAACCATATAATAAATGAATGCAGCAAACTGGCCCAAAACGAATACAAAAACAGATACGACCACGTGGAAACGGCAGTACACTTGGAATTATGCAAACAACTGCATCTTAAACGCACAAACACGTGGTACAAACGTAAGCCGGCAACAATACTTGAAAACAAGAACCACAAAATCCTATGGGACATGAAAATACAAACTGATTAACCCATCCAAAGAAAAAGATCAGATGTCGTAATAATTAACAAGAAAGGAAAATTCTGTCAAATCATCGACTTTGCGGTTCCAACCGATATTAGGGTAAATATCAAAAAAAGGGGGAAAGGGTACAAATACATAGAGCTAGTCAGAGAGCTGAAAGGGATATGTAAGATGAAAAAATCAAAATAATACCTATAATAGTAAGAGCACTAGGAACAATCTCGAAAGACTTTGAAAAAAGAATGGAAGAAATTGGAATCAAAGGAATTACTGGAAAAATACAACGAACAACAATAATGAAAACAGCTGAAATATTAAAGAAACCCCTTGAATGTCGAGACTAACACACACGACCAGACAAACTGATGCAGACGCAAACCATGAAACGCATTATGGAACCAAGAATATTGAAGCCACACATCTATAAGTTCTCTAAACCTACCCCCATTCCCACTCCATTAACACATCACTTCTCCCCTCAAAAAGAAAAAAGAAAAAAAAAAGAGACCAAACAGGCAAGTAGAGTCGAGGAGAAAGGAAAGACCGAGAAAAGAGCGCTGACAAGATCTCCGCTGGATAAGAAAACTTGAATCTTGGGGAGGCTTATTGCCACTCAAATTCCAGTGAAGCTGCTGCCAACGAAAAATTAATTGCAAGCAGCTCTTGCGATAATCCAAATTTATTTGCAAATACTAACAAAAGAGGTGGAGAGTATTGGAAATCTAGGAAGACTTGTTGTCACTCAGCTTCTAGGGAACACCACAGGCCGGTTTCAAGAAGAGATCTTTGATGACTTGTGTGAAAGCTTTTTGTAAGCCAATAATAATAATAATAATAATAATAATAATAATAATAATAATAATAATGAAAACGACGGAAATTTTAAGGAAACCCCTTGAATGCGGAGAATAATACAAGAACACAATATAACGAATAAGCGTTACAGGGAATGAGGAACACTGAAGCTATATCTACAAGTTTTACACCCCCATCATGCATCCTCCCATAGTTCACCACCGCTCCTCCCAATAAAAAAGTGACACCAAAGAGCTGAGAAGGGTCAAGAAGGACTGAAAGACGGAGGAGAGAGCGCCAGCCAGACCTCGGTTGGACAAGCGCAAAGAGAACTGGGATCTTGGAGAGACTTAGTACCACTCAAATTCCAGTATAAACCAATGGCCACTGCCGGCGAGAAATCAATGGTAAGTGGCTGTTGCGATGATGCAAATTCATTTGCAAATGCTTGCGAAGGAGCTGGAGAGAGCTGGATGTCTGGGGAGACTTGTTGTCACTCAGCCTCCAGAGAACACCATAGGTTTCCAATCAGATCGTTTGTTGACTTGTGTGAAAGCTCCATGTGAGCCAATAATAATAATAATAATAATAATAATAATAATAATAATAATAATAATGGCATTAGGAACAAATTGTACTATATCTTCTGAGAGTAAACTTTATCTTTTCATAAAAGAGAGATTAAAAAAAAAAATCAAGCAACTTTTATTTTTGCCTCAATTCTGAGTGCCTAATTAAGAGTAGCTTGATTTCCGCACATTGAAAACCAACATTGCTTCTTATTTTGCCCTCCTCGTGAATCGAGTAGATTATTCCATATACTACATGGAACAGATGATGCTAAAAAAACATAAAAAAAGAAAACACGTGTAATATATTATGTTTTAATATAGCACCGTTAATGTGTTATGTAATCCCTTAACTTTTCCCATGGTGTTAAAACTCAAAGAGAAAGTATGTAGCCTTTGACGATTGTCATTTTGTTGTCAGTGTTATTATAAATCCCTAAAGAAAAGAACATAATACAATAACAATCTCGTCATCTTTTAAAATCTTACTTATTTTTAAATCGGAGTAAAGCACTAACACGACTTACATTGTAATATTAAATTAGATAAACTTTACTTGAAACTTTATTAGTATACAGCCACCCTCTGCGTCTTGCTTAGTCTCCCTTCATCTCTACTCTTCTCATCTCTTTCTTAATTTGTTTTTGTCGGTTCAATTCGATTGCGCAAAGGTTTGACGTAAATACGCATTTTCCGTATTATTGACGTTTGCTAAATGTTTTATAATTTGAAATATTACGCGTGTAATAATTTTCTGTTGTATAGCAAATGAATAATATTATCCGACACTTACGTCTGAGATATTTCTAACACAATTACAATTTAATAAATTTAGATGATATTGATTCGCAATTTGTTTTTAGAGTGCCGGGTCCAGTTTTATTCATCGGATAACTTAAACTAAACTACGTGATCTGTCTTATTGTGTTAAACGTGGCATGAAACAAGTACAGAAAAAAGACTAACTATGAACAGGTAGAAATTATCAACTTATTCTTTTCGAGAAAGCAATAAATAGAGGCTGAAAGCATTTGACATTATATATATATATATATATATATATAGAGAGAGAGAGAGAGGGAGAGAGAAAGAGAGAGGTAAATATTTACTTTAACTACAACAGAACACCAATCAATATATATATATATCATCAATATATATATATATATATACATATATACATATATATAATATATATATACATATTATTTTTTAAATATAATTATCCACTGACACGTGTTTCGTCGTCTACGACTGATCAGAGATAATAATATATATACCGCATCATGTATATATATATATATATATATATATATATATATATATTACTAACACAGTGATCAAATGACCGACTTATATTACACTTTAAAATGTTCAACAATAAGAACCGAGTTTGTAAGAGGCTGACCTAATTATTACTCTATAATAAGTATTAAATACCTACAGGCACTAGTGTTTCATCCTTTCGGCATTCATCAGTTCAGTGAGTCGCGATTATATATATATATATATATATATATATATATATTTATATATATATATATATATATATATATATAGAGAGAGAGAGAGAGAGAGAGAGAGGAGAGAGACAGAAAGAAATGGAGGGAGAGTAAGTTTTCATTTAAACATGTATTGTTGAAAAGCACAGATACTTTCTGTTTAACTCCCTGAACTGATTAATAGTAAATAATAAATGCTATTTTTCATTACCTTTTTATTTAGTTCATATTTGGAGTTAATTTGCTTGCAATAAAAAAATAATATTAGTATTTCCTCACTAGGAGTATTCACACAAGCCATCGTCAAAGATTGTTCTTTGAGAACAATTAGTGGTGTTCTCTGAAATCTGAGTGATAACAAGTCTCCCCAGATTTTCTGTACTCTCCAACCATTTCGATAACTTTTTCAAATTAATTTGCGTTATCGCGACAACCTTTGCAAATTTATTTGCGTTATCACAACAGCCGCGTTATCGCTACAGCTGCTCGTTGGCAGCAAACATTGGTGTTAACTGGAATTTAGGTGGTAATAAGCCTCTCCAAGGTCCCAGTCTTCTTTGCAAATCTCTAGTTGATGTATGACTAGTGCTTTCTCTCCTCGGTCTTCCCCTCCTCCTTGACGCTCATTATTTGGGGTGGTGCTTGTTCATGGATGAAAAACTTTTTGAAAACACACACACACACACACACACACACACACACACACGCACACAAAACAAAAAAAAAAAACATTATAACAATAATTCCACTTGGCAAGGAGCTTATAAATGCCCCGTTTTTAAAATTATTTTGGTTTTCATGTAAAATAGGAATCATGCTCCTATTTTTTACTCATTTAGTGATGTTCACCTAAGGTTTCTGTTGCGGAGACGCGCACTAATTAGCATACGTGGGTAAACAAGATATAGATAAAGGTATCAAGTCAGCAAGACCGGGGAGCTGTGTTCGAACGCCGGATAGGCAAGACGCATATGCCGGTTGCTCCATGAAAGACTTTAACACGCCCTCTGCCGGACAATCTTCCAACTGCAGTACAACTGCACCTTTGTAAACATGTATTATCTTTTCGTCTTAATATATTTGTTTTAACTTTACTTTCTGCGTTCGTGTTGTTATTGATACAGACACAACAGTTTCCTAAATGGTTTGTAAATCTTTGAAATAACTGATAATTTGAAGGAAGTAAGAAAAGAGTATATGCAGGAATAGCAAAATTCCCCAATTAAATTATCCTAGAAATTTGTTGGTTTGTGTTACTTTGTGATGAGGAGTATTATCATGATGGAAAATTATCCCTTTTCCGTTATATAAAGAACATCATTTTGAGCTCAATATGCGCAAAAATAATACAGAAATCGATAAACAATGCTGTAATAATTTGAAATAAACTTTATAAATCAATAATGACGATATGTTTAAGTAATAAAAATATGCATGAAATAAATGGCTTAAAATACTCCTCCCAGAAAGCTGCAAAATCTTTTCGGCCGACCTGATATATAAATGTCTTTCGATTCACACACCATTTTATCTAGTAACACAATAATGTATATGATAAGAGCTCTTAATATAAATTTATATAAACCTTGTTATTTTAGAAAAAAAGAATTCCATAATACATCCAAAACATATTACTAATAAACAAACGTTTCTCTCCATCTCATTAACATATATATTCATGGTAGACAAAAAAAAAAGAAAAGAAAAACAATTTATGAAATGTAAATGATTAGTTTCGTATTTTCAACCTATGTAAACCTTTTTATATATGACTCTAGGAACCAAATTACAGAAAAAAATATGAGCTGAATGACCTAATAATAATAATAATAATAATAATAATAATAATAATAATAATAATAATAATAATAATAATCTAGTAACCCAATAATGTATATGATAAGAGCTCGTCATGTACATTGATATAAACCATTTTAGAAAAAGTATTCCATAATACATCCAAAACATATTGTTAATAAATAACTATTTCTCTCCATCTCATTAACATATATATTCATGGTAGACAACAAACAAAGATACAAAAAAAAAAAACAATCTATGAAATGTAAATAATAAGTTACTAATATTTTCCACCGATGTAAACCTTTTTATATATTACTCTAGGAACCAAATTACAGCAAATAAATATTAGATGAATAATAATAATAATAATAATAATAATAATAATAATAATAATAATAATAATAATAATAATAGAAAACTAATGGGAAATATGAAAACTCCACGTCAGCTTCTTTCATACGCATTATATTGCTGCCGAGCATTCTGTTGACGTTCAGCGTGAACGAAGACCCCGCAATATTATTGTAGTCCTTTTAGTTAAACTGTAAATGTATTCATTTAAATAATCTGGTTAATGTAGTGTTATAATATATTTTGTTATTAATGTTTACTCCCCATATCCTTACAGGAGTCTGTAACATATTTCCGTTGTATGGACGACCAGGGCGAACGCAACCCCCACGATATCATGATATCATCTTTGGAATGAATTGACAGTACCCTTGGATCTTTGCCAAAAACCAAGACGTATATTTTAATTTCAAGTACGGCTCAAAAGAGGCAATGCGTCTTCTGTGATCGTGAGATCCTATTTATTAAAATGGATGATAGGACGTGGTAACATACTAGGAACATTAAATTAGCGTATCCGTATACTAATTTAATGTTCGTAGTATGTTACCCCCTACTTTTCAGACTTTTCAATAAATAGGATCTCCCGATGGAATAGCTTATAATCTGGAAACCGAGACGCAAGTACGTGCGTACGTTAAATATACAAAGGTATTACAATATAGATTTAATTAAAACATTCTCAGAAGATTTTAATTGAAACGTTGAATAAAAACTAGCTTTACAATATGATCCACGGTTCTGGATATGACCTAAAACTATATCCGATGGTGAATTTCTAATCTTTCTGAGGAATATATGCACGAAAAGAGCCATAAACCTAACTAATTGTTTCTGCGTACCAAAACGGATCTGTAAGAACGTGCCGAAATT
This sequence comes from Euprymna scolopes, assembly GCF_053919585.1. Classification (NCBI taxonomy): domain Eukaryota; kingdom Metazoa; phylum Mollusca; class Cephalopoda; order Sepiida; family Sepiolidae; genus Euprymna; species Euprymna scolopes. Next base: position 43,365,700 of record NC_136493.1, on the reverse strand, counting down.
TTAACATATTGTAGATGTTTTGCATGAAAAATAAATATTTACATCTTAATATGTAACTATAATGCTATTCTTATATATATATATATATATATATATATATATATATATATATATATATATATATATATATAACTACTTAATTTACTCACATAAAATTAATATATCAAAGTATAAATTTATGCGTAAACTTTAAGTATTTACTACTTCAAAAGTGCTCAATACGTAGGTAGAGCTAGTTAGTAAGTTATAAAATATATGTGGCGATTAAGCTACACTGAATATTCCGCGTTTCATCCACTCTAGGACTCTTCAGGCTTCTGCATATATATTCAGAGTTAATAGGGCTTTTTATTATTATTATCATTATTATTATTATCATTATTACTATTATTATCATTATTATTATTATTATCATCATTATTTTTATTATTATTATCATTATTACTATTATTATCATTATTACTATTATTATCATTATTACTATTATTATCATTATTATTATTATCATCATTATTTTTATTATTATTATCATTATTATTATTATTGGCATTGTTATTATTATTATTATTATTATCATTATTATTATTATTATTATTATATTATTATTATTATTATTATCATTATTATTATTATTATTATTATTATTATTATTATTCATGTCCTAATCGATGTAATAAACTGTAAATGTTTTATATTAGTTTTTCTTATTAATAAGTTTATATGTATGTATATATATACATGCACACACACACAAACACACACACACATATATATATATATATATATATATATATATATTAGGATATATATATATATGTGTGTATGTGTTGTGTGTGTGTGTGCTGAGGAAGAAGATACATATCTACTTATTATTATTATTATCATTATTATTATCATTATTTTTATCATTATTATTATTATTATTATCGTTATTATTATCATTATTATTATTATCATTATTATTACCATAGTCATGTAAAAATGCATAATTTTTTCCTGTTTGGTTTTTCCTCCTTCTCATTAATAAATTATTTTTGTAATTCCTTAATAAATGGCATGAATAATCAATTGCTGTTCTGCATTCAAATATTGATCTGCTGTCGCTGTGATGTATCAGCAAGGCCGTCTGTTTGCCGTTTGCAACACGCGCGCCACCTTTGGAAAGATATCGTATCGATTGAAATAGCCACACAGGGGGGAAAAGTTCCAATCGATTGCTAAAGATCGTTCGCGATAGATGGATCCCAGCAACGCAACCATTCCAAGAAGCCGGCAAGTATCTTCCGAACAAAGTGCTCTGCTTGAGGTTGATTTAGAGTTCGAAGACGGTAAAGGAGATGATTTATTTGATGTAAAATGTCGTTTTTCTTGATAGGATGAAAACATTGACTTGGGTAAAATTTCTGAATTACCAACTATGTAAACAAACAATAATAATAATAATAATAATAATAATAATAATAATAATAATAATAATAATAATAATAATAATAAAACCATCTGCTCAAACAAAGAATGATAAAAATGATTTTTGATTAAATTTACTCCAGACAAGATTGCGACGTTAGTATACGAGGCCAGAAAATCAAAGGGGCCTCCTAAGTGATGAGTTCCTCAGCGAGGTGATTGTTGACATTACATTTAAATTTCTGCATATCGTAACAGTCAGGGAAACAAAGAGCTGGGATGGAGTCTCAGAGGCTGACAGCTCGAAGAAAGAAATTATTATAGTAGAAACATTTTCCAACATCTCGAACCTTTCACAGTGAATGGATCGGATTTAACTGGTTATCGTGCTAGTTAGATGTATTTGCCTTGAAATAGGGATGCACTGACGCGGCAAAAATGTTGGGGCACATTCCATTAAAGTACTTTAAAACAAGCATAGGAATGCAACATTAAACGATGGGGCAGGATCTCGAGCATGGTGGATAGTGAGGAACGTATTAGATTAGCGACTCTTTTTTGCACGCTAAAAGCCACGGATTAGTAGATGATTTACCAGTAATATGTGACACTAATACTTTATGCATAGGCAGACGATAATTGTGCATGTATATAAAGTATAATGGTAGGTTTGATAAGTTTTCTAGGATAGTAGTAGGAGTGCCCACTTTCCTTGCAGCGGCCTTGGCATTATCTTCTACATATATATTATTCCTTAATTGGAATTCATTTTTGAGATGAGCATTATATATATTAATTTATTTTTATTTCGGACTACTATTCTCATCTTTATTAGTTGTTTTTTCATCTTTTATTGGTTTGTTTATTCACAACGTTTCGGCCAATTATTCCTCTGGCACAGTTGATAGAGACGTTGAATCTCTACAGTTCCAGATGAACATTGTCTGAAGATAGCGGTTTCAATCCCACCCAAAGCGTGCCAGAGGTTTACTTGGCCAAAAATGTGATGAGACGCCAACAACTACGGATGGCAGTGATGGCTGAGAATGCAATTAGGAGATTCGAAGTTCCTATCCGTCGCGGTTACCACCTGACGAAGGCCAGAGGAATAGTTGGCCGAAACGTTGTGAATAAACAAACCAATAAAAGATGAAAAAACAACAACTAATAAAGATGAGAATAGTAGTCCGAAATAAAAAATAAATAAATATCTTCTACATATTTCTTCCGATTCATATGAGCTGTGAACCTAGGAGTTTTAATTCTCGACCAATGTAATCATTCATGATAATCGTGTATTCTAATTGTAAACGGAAAGTATGGATACTTCAATGGCGTTAAATGTTTCTATCAGTTTGTGTTCTCATTCAACTACAGACTGGACGTCATTTTCTAAGGCAGCCATTCTCAGCCTTTCTTCCATTATTGAACACACAGCTTTATGTATTTCTCCATTCATACCTTACCCCCATTCAAAAAATCCATAGCGATCATAAAATGATCGAAACACATGAATATCAACATTTTTCTTGTTGAGGACTATAGGTTATGTGTAAAAATAGTATTATACATCCAATCACAAAAATAAAGAAAATTAAACGTTTACTAAATAAAAAAAATCCTTTTCTAAATAAAAAAACTCCATACAAACTTTTTCTAAATAGAAAATTATGAAGTTAATTTGCATTACGTTTCTTAGACATGACACAATCTTAAAAGAAATAACTATTCTCATACTATCATGTACTTTAATTAGTTACCCCCTCCCTCCCGATTATATAATTTGTTTCCCTTTATAGGATTATTTACCCCTGGTCGAGAACCTCTTGTGTATTGGAGCATGTGTTTATCATATATGTGGAGAGTAAAGCGGAGTGTCATTAGCAAATATACCGATATCAGTTTCAATTTCATCAAAGAGGTTGTTTATAAAAATGAGAGAAAAAAATAAGTTTCAAGGCTGGATCCATTGAATACACAAGTATTTATATAATGTCCTTGAATTAACAGCCATAAAGAACAACCTGAATATTTTTGAATAGGAAGGTTACCTTTATTAATTTCTGGGAATACCCATAGAAAAACTCATGAATAATATATATATATATATATATATATATATATATATATATATATATATATATATATATATATATATATATATATATATACGTTTTATTTTTTGTTACCGTATCTTTCTGTTAAGTTACATTATTGTTTCGGCTACACGGCCATGTATATATATATATATATATATATATATATATATATATATATATATATATATATATATATATATATATATAACTTGAGTTCCTTCAGCCATGACCATAACCGAAACCAAAACTTATGAAGAATTCTTGATAAAATTATTTAGAAAAAAAATAGATGAAGTGCCATCAGCTATAGTCGAAACCGAAACCAAAACCTATGAAAATTCATGATAAAATTATTGATGACAAGAAATAGAACACACAACTAAACAACCCGGATATAAGCGTGAAACACAAAAGAAGAATACGCTATCGTATTAATATATATATATATATATATATATATATATATATATATATATATATATATGATGATAATAATAATAATAATAATAATAATAATAATAATACAGAACAGGTAAGTATCCCTTCTAATTTTCAAACATTAAATGAAATAAGAAAAATTCTAAGAACACAATAACTACATAGCAATTTCTACGTTGACATAATTAGTAGGGGATATGCGATCTTTTTTATGAATGACTTGTAAAAAAGGGTGGACCACAGAATTAGTAAAATTTGTGTTTTCGTCAACAGTTATTCCTCGCGATACCTCTTGGAGAGCATCCCACAACTATCGGTACCTCTTGTAGAGCATTCCACAACTCATCTTTGCTCTTAAATTGGCGTCCTCTTACATAGAGTCGTCGATTCATGATACTCCAAAGGTTCTCAATTGGGTTCAAATCTGGTGAATTCGCAGGCCACACAATCTTCCATAGCCCAGAGAACCCCAGTTATTGCAAATAGTCTTTGCTTTTGTTTGCTGCATGCGAGGGATCAGTATCCTGCATAAAAATAATGGTTCTTCTGAACGTCAACCTTTGCTTCTTCAGCCATGGGACAAAGTGCTCCTTCACAAAAGCTATGTAAGCATTTGACGTCATTTTTACTCCTTCTGCGACTCTCCATGGCCCAACTAAGGTACCTATGATAATCCCAGCCCAGATCATCGCTTAGAAACATGCATACGTTCGCGCACGCATTCTCCTGTGTGGTTCCTGTTATCTTACGCTCGTCTGCAATGGATCATGTAACAGCACCGGCGTTTGGACAATTCATACTCAAGATCAAAGTGCTATAGATCATTGCGTCGTATCGTCAGGTCGTCGTGACAATGTCGCTTTTCAATTGCGAGATAAAACACAATTAATATGACATGTGGCCTTTGGATCAAAATCAAAGGGTAGTATCTGTTCTTCAGATGCTACACTTTAATTTTTTGTTCTCTGTTAGTAGAGAACAAATCCTTCACGACTGAGACAATTTTTTTTGTTCCTTTTCTCCACATTAAAAAAACGACCCTGGTGTCTAACTCTGTCCCGTGGGGAGGCATTGTAAATAGGAATAACTAATATGACAGCGTCCCAATCCTCTCAACGGAGAGATTTTCGCAATGTAAGAAAATTTCCAATTCCGTTTCTCTTAAATGCTTAAATTAACGTAGCAAAACGATTTATTTTAGAATAAATGAATATATTTTTATATATCCATAAACATAAATATATTTCATGTTGCCCTGCAAATTACTGATGAAAGGATAAAGTAATCAGCAATCTTAAATATTAAACAAGTATTCTACTTATTATAAGCCCAATTGACTACAATTGGACTTATAAGTCTGTGCCTAAACCTAAACGTAGATTCCATGAAAAAACATTCTTTCTTAGAACTGCACGCCTGCAAAACTCTCTTTCCGTTTGGCTAATGTATACCCATTAACCCTTATCCTCGAGTGGCCTCCGGGCCTTGATAAGTGGTGATTCCTTTGTAAAAAAAAAAAAAATTATCTGTGTTTGTCTATTGACATCTTCATTCATCGTTGCGGAGTCATGCAGAAGAAAGTCGAAGGATTGAAAGAGAGCAAACTCATTCTCATTTTACTACCATGCCTTTCAAGTTACAAATGTTCGAAGAGTAACTATATTTATGCTGTAGTAACGCATTTACTCGTGTTCACTACAAGTGTTATGAAGTCCATTACACGAATAGCGCAGTATTTAATGAACGCAACCTGTGGCGCCAGGGGGTACAAAGAGGTTAACAAAACTCACCGATGACGTATAGCAAACTCGGGTACTTCTGTTGACAGAGTGTGCATCTGTGTTGCAAGATAGGTCAGTAAGTTTATGTTAGGTGCGAGCAGTTAACGAGAATTTCAACACTGCACACATACACGCATATATATATATATATATATATATATATATATATATATAGAGAGAGAGAGAGAGAGAGAGAGGGGGGGGGGGAGAGAGAGACAGTTCAGTTGGAGTTCCTAAATTCTACAGTCTACAGTTAACAGGGGAATGTGGATTCAAAGAAAACGAAAAAAAAAAAAAAAAAGAACTGAATCGATTCAGCGATGCGAGGTTGCTCGTCAACGATGAAATCCAAATAAAGATATCTTCAACCATTAACCAAATCGTGTTTTTTAAAGAGTAGGCATGAATTGTCGCGAGATGGCACCAACCAAGAACGAGAAAAGGTATGTGACTTGAGATCTTCTATAATATAAATCTTACCTGTCTGTTTAAATGTATGTATGTATGTTTCACAAAAACTTTCGACAGCGGCGACATATACCGACAAGATCGGTTTCATTTTGAATCTCCACGTCTTGGACGACAAATATCGAAGAATTGGTCAAAAACACTAATTCATTTACTCTAATCTGGGGAGTTTTGTACAAGGAGGGGTCAATTTTTTTCGCCGATATTTTAGCACGTTATCGTCACCGTTGGATTGACTTTGGTTAATTTCAACGCTTTTGACTTCCGGTTTCGTCATGGAGACATCAGCTAAGACGTCAGATTTATTTTCACTTTCTTTCCCGTCTTCGCGGCACAGGTTCGAGCCTGCCTGCCAACTACTACTTTTTTGCTCAACACACACCTCCAAACACACAAAAAACGCTGAGCAACCGGGATGGTCTATAATATAAATCTAACCGGTTTGTTTAAATGAATGTATGTTTGTATTTCTGCTTATAACTTTCGACAGAGGCGACATATTTTCACGAGATCGGTATCGTTTAAACGCCCGACCCTTTGGACGACAAATATCGAAAAATTGGATAAAAAAAACATTACTTCTGTCACCCTAAACGTGGCATTTTTCTAAAAAGAGGGGTCGCCTTTTTTGCCGATATTTTCGAAAGTCATGCTCCCTTTTTGATTGATTAGGTTTAATTTAAACCTTTGCGACTTCCGGTTTGGCGATGGACTCAAAAGCAAAGATATATATATATATTTTCACGTTCTATTCCTCATTCGCAGTACGGTTACGAGCCTGCCTGCTTAATACCTTTTTTTCTTTTGTTCAACAAACACCTCCAAACACCCCAGCAACACCAGGTACCCAGGCTGGTCTTATATATGACACACACGAAAGAATAGCCCGCTTAAAGAGACACATGTATAGGAACAAGTTATATATACCCCAGTATATATATATATATATATATATATATATATATATATATATATATATATATATATATATATATATATAGTAGCATGGGTACCCCTTAATCGCCAAATATCTGGCCGAAAACCGATCACATCGATTTTCCCAAATTTCAATACCCTCAGTATCAAATTTCGAGTGTGTAGACTTAAAATTGACAGAGTTATTGCGTAGGGAATGTACACACAAAGACACACAGATACACAGATACACACAGACAGACAGACACTTTCACTTTTATATATATATATATATATATATATATATAATACACACTATATAATACAAGCAAATAATGTATTCTGAAGCAGTTGAATGGTTAGTTATTGCATTATTGAAGAAAGGAATAGCGCCGGCTGTTCCTCCTCTACACAGCGTTACTTATTATTTACCATGACAGCGCTATTCACGGAACCAACACGAACCGGGGATGAAAAAATTTATTAAAATGCTGAGACCAGTTTTGAAAATCCACAATGGGAGACCATCTACTGCAACTATTTCTACGAGTATGAGTGTACGAATACTTCTTCGCAGAAATTCATTAATATATTGCTTAAGAGTTGCACGCCTAGGTTGTGGTTTGCCTGCTATAAAGAAATTATTCAACGTGCTACTTAAAGGGATAACGTCTGAGAGATATGAAAAAAAACCCTGTACATTGAGAAAGATAACGTTAAGAGAAGAGGCTTGCTTTAACACATTTGCTGCCAACTGGATGTATTCTGGCATTTGTTTCGCCTTACCCGCTACCAGTTAACTCATAGTAATGAAATTCTGTTTATATTCGTCAGTGCGCGCTCGGCACGTACGGTAATTATCTTTAATTTGGACTGACATCTCAAAATATTGAATAGCATGTTTACGAATTAACACTTATTTGACCCCTGCCACGTATTATGTTTTTTTTTTCTCTAGCAAATACGTGTATAAGTTATAAGTTGAATGATTTGCTATAAATAAAAAGCTGTGACGTTTCTGAATTTTTGAGATGAGGATTGGTCATTTGTATTATTATTCATCGAACTACTGTTTCTCATCTTGAGTATGATTTTCACAACGTTTCGGTCGATGTAAATTCCGACCTTCTTCAGGTGTATGTTGTTGAACTCGAGAATGTTTCGATCAAACTCAAGAATCTGGACAGCATACCGAGTGGAACCCTTTATTTACGCCACTGATGTAGCGTGCCATGACTGGATGGAGGTTCTAAGTAATTTTTTCAGTACACCTGAAGAAGGTCCGGGTTACATAAACCGAAACGTTGTGAAAATCTCACTCAAGATGATGAGAGTAGTCCGATGAATAATAATACAAATAAAAGCTGATTTGAGTTATATTTATATAAAAAAAATATACAAACTGATATTTGTATGTGGCACACTAAAATATTTTCTTATTTGATTTGCCAAATGCGAGAATATTATAAATAAAACACATTTAATATTTATTTCAAAATATATTCATATGTATTATTTGTTGACTCGATTTTTTTTTTGGAAATTGCAGAAAAATAGCTTGGCAATGACAATAAATGAAATTGAGCTGTAGCTGGTAGCGAATGTGTTAAAAAGTTGAAACTTGAATAATACAAAACGTCCCAATTGATTTGTTTTTCCTGTGTTCTAATTAAGTATTGCACGTCGCGGGTTGACGTCGAAACGCAGCTATTCCATTTCAAAGATAAAACCCATATATAACAAAAATACTAGATACGCTTATTTGGATTTTCTTTACAAAACGGATGAGACGTGTTTTTGAGAACTTCTTTTAATCCCCTATATATATATATATATATATATATATATATATATATATATATATATATATATACTCTACCTATAATATGCATTAAAATAAAGCTAGAAAACGAATTAAAAACTCAAATTCTGATGTTGTTATTAATGGCGCGAAATAATGTTAACTGTTCATTGACAACAAAATTTTATGTATTAGATTAGTGCAAAAATAATGTTTGTTTTTTTGGACATGAGGTTTAACGTCAAAACAACATTATTTGTACACCAACCTAATAGCTTTTTGGAATCTGTTCTCATGTTCAACCTAGAAAGGACATGACTATCGATCTATTACATAGCAATAATTAGGCACACACACACACACACACACACACACACACACACACACACACACACACACACACAAAAAAAAATGATGAACGGACGAACTAATCGACAATTTTAAATATTAAACGTGTCTCTGTTTCTCTATCAACGTCTTCATCTTTTGAACACGTGTTGCAAAGTTGGAGTCGAAGGGAATGGACGGTTTTGGAATGAGTTAGAGTCGGACACGTATGAATGCTAGCAGTCAGCTTCAGAATCGGAATCGGATTTTTTTAATCGCCAAAAATTATCTGAAAGTCCGAAACTTAAAACATCATTTTTTATATTACGTAACAGGAATATATGCATTCTCAAAATGCAGTAGGTTATACGGTATCGTTGCCGGCGTGCTGTTAAGTATAAACAAGATGATGATAATTATTTCTGAAAGCACCAAAAATGACCAGTCAGTTGTGTTTTATTATTGGCTGGTATATGAAAGCGTGAGCTAAGGTTGGTTGGTTGGTTGTTTTTGTTTTACGGCATATCAACCCTTTTCGGGTTATTTAATGCCGAGTGAGCTGAGGGATATCTCAACAGCTAAGAGAGAATGTGAAACGTCTGAGAGGTATAATAGATTCTACTACACTAGCAGTTCAGCCTGGCTTTGCTCCGGACCTATGTTCATAACTTGCCCTACGCGTGAATACACTTTATGTAAGATTTCAAATGTTTAGACCAAATTTGTCTGAGTAATTTCGTAGAGCCCGCAGAGGTAATTTTTTTTTCACTATGACCCCTTAACGTTTATTATTTTGTTCTCAAATCAAAATAAAATGTTTGACCAAGGTCCAAGTAACCTAGATCTAAAATTTCAAGTCTTTAAAGCCAAAATTAGCGGAGGAATTTGAAAGAATCTGCAAAGTTCAACTCTTTCAACTTTGACTGAGTAGTTTGATAGATACCGCAAAGGTTTAATCTCTTGAACTTGTCCCCTGGGCAGCTGAAATTTTCGACCCAAACCGATTAAAAAGCTTGCCCTATGTCTGAATACCCTTTATGTAAAATTTCAAACGTTCAGACGGAAAATTGGCTGAGTAATTTGGTAGAGAACGCAGTAGTAATTTTTTTTTAACTTTGAGCTCAATTTTGACCCCCTCTACTTTATTTTTTGTGGGCTCAAATCAAATTATAAAGTTAGATTCATCTCCAAGTAACCTACATTTAAAAGTTCACGTGGTTAGACTCAAAATTGGGGAAGGGGTTTGGTAGAGTTTCCAAATGTCCACCCGTTGAACGTTGACACCTTGACAGCCAAATTTCTGGGCGAAAACCGATTAGAAAAATTTTCCCAAATCTCAATATGCCTTATGTCAAATCTCGAGCCTGTAGACCGAAAATTGACAGAGTTATTTTGTAGGGAAATGCACACACGCATACACACACACACACATACATTTTCACTTTTATAGAAAGATAGATTAAGACGGACCATATTATGGAAAGAGGTTTGCATTAAATATTTGGAGATTGAAAAATAAAATAAAGTATATTTCAATACGTCCCAATTTATTTGTTTTTTTTTTGTGTGTATTTTACACCAGGTATTAAACGTTGCTAGATAACGTCCAAACGCAGCTGTTCCGGATTCGGAATTGAAATCGGTCTTTTTAATCACAAAAGAATCAACTAGCATTTCGAATTTTTTAAGACTTTAGAAAATCAGTATGAATAAGGAGATAATACTTATTTCCGACTGCAACAAAAGTACTCCAGTCAGCCGTCTTTTGTTATCGGCTGATGTGTGCTCAAATGAGATACCTAAATAGCTAAATAACGAGTTAAAAAAACATAGTAAACGTCTGATCTGCTAAAGTAATTTGAATGTTTTAGTCCTCACATTCCATGAGTATTGTTTCTGACAAAGTGGGAAGAATTGCTGTTTTCTGTGTCAGAATCCATCTAACTCATACTTAGTGTTAGTTTTTTTTTATCTTTAAATTGCAGTATTTTCAGCTCCTTACGTGAAATGGCTTTCCGCTTGCCTGGAACGATTTCCATGAAAAGAATTATGGGTGTACAAGATAGAATTAAAGGGAATTTGTATGATATCGAAATTAAGACAGGTATATAGTGACAAATCTTTGCTCTAATTTTATCTAATACATGCATCAATAATGACGCCTACAGAAAACAACTTCTGTCCCAAGCTAATGCAAATACAAAAGAAAGATTACAACAATGCAAATTTGACGTTAACTACAATTCCAAGAGTTTACAGACAAACTAGAACTGAGAGAACTTTAAGCTTGCATATTTAAAAAAAAAAGTACAGAAGATAACGTTAACATATATTTACATTAAAAGGTGCCTATACATCAGAGACCGGACATCGTAATCTGCTTGCTTCCCGGTTCCGCATAGTCGGATGCAGACCAACGAACATATGTTTAGATACACAATAATAACATAACGGTATATTTTCATAAGACTAGGTTTTAGAGATTATTCCCTGCTAGGCATGCAACAAGACTGGTACGCGAGGAAAAACTAATGATATAACTAGAAATGTAGACCATGATGATGATGATAGTCGTTTAATCATTATTATTATTATTATTATTATTATTATTATTATTATTGTTGTTGTTGTTTCTGCTTTTGTTATGTAAGTTGCTTGTTTGATATCTGTGTGTGGAGCTGTGTAATTTTTTTTTTGTTATGCGACATATTTCGAGCATATAAAACAATGAAATAATTACTTCTGTAAGCAACACTGTTATTAATGCATAGTTTTTATGCCGTTTTTGCACCGACTTACCCGACAATCTCCCCCCCCCCACCACCACAAATTTACGACATTTCTTTTTTTAAATTATGAATTTAATTTATTAATACTTTCTTGAGTTTACCCGACAAAACGCGCACTTCTGCTTAAACGTAAGGAGCTACGATGAATTAGGAAGCAGATTTATAGAAGGGTGTTAAGTAATATTAATATTTTAAAAGGTTATGCTGAGGCTATATTATGCACTACAAAAGTTTTAACTCCCAAAACTGAAAGTTAGAGAATATTTATTTATTGGCCACTAATATCACTAATCGCTAAATCCTTTATAAAATAGGATTTATCTGAATTTTCACGAAGACACTTACTCTCTTTGCTTTCCTAGCATGAAAATAATTAAAATTAATCTAGTCCATATTTTACACCCATACGCCTTGATGCAATGTTATAAATTTCGTAACGTAAGTTGGTTATTTCAGGAATAGAATTATAGACACACAAGTATATACAAATATATCTATATCTCTCTTTCTGTCTGTCTGTCTGTCTCTCTATCTCTTTCTCTCTCTGTCTCTTTCTCTGTCTGTCTGTCTCTGTCTCTGTCTGTCTCTCTGTGTATATATATATATATATATATATATATATATATATATATATATATATATACAGAGAGAGAGTATACACAAGTATATACAAATATATCTATATCTCTCTTTCTGTCTGTCTGTCTGTCTGTCTCTCTCTCTATCTCTTTCTCTCTCTGTCTCTTTCTCTGTCTGTCTGTCTCTGTCTCTGTCTCTGTCTCTGTCTCTGTCTCTCTCTCTCTCTCTCTCTCTATATATATATATATATATATATATATATATAAGAGAAAAAATTAAAACTGTAAGTTGAACTTTACTATCAAAATTTATTGTTCGACTGAATACTCCAAAAACAATTTACAAAGTCCTTATTTTGCAGAGTTTCAAAGAATGCTATTCTTGTTATTCTTCTCATCGCGTTGTTTTCATTAATATATGTTTTTATTTGTTTTTGTTAGCGATACTTTTTTGAATGAATTCAATTATTTATAAGAAAGTGCATTTTTACCTACATGTGAATTGGGAATAATTTTCCCGTTTGACGAATTTGGTACCCTCTCTATACATTATTTTTAATATATAATTATCCACTGACACGTGTTTCGTCGTCTACGCCTCATTATATATATATATATATATATATATATATATATATATATACATGTGTGTGTGTGTGTGCGCGTGTGTATACCTAATTTTACATAAATAGAAATACACACATACCTTCCATTATATGAATAAAAATGCACACATATCTAACTTTATATAAATAAAGATACACACATGCCTAAATTTATATAAATAGAAATACACACATATCTAACTTGACATAAATAGAGGTGCGCATATACCTAACTCTACATAGCGATACACACACACACACGCAACTTTACATAACAATACAACTACTCCAGTAGTTTCTTCCCCAGAACCGCTAGACTTTTGAATTCCCTTCCGGGTTCCTGCTTCCCAAACTGTACAGACATGCAGAAGTTCAAGTGTAACGTGAACCGACATGTTGCTGCCCAACTACCCACATAGTACCCCCGTAGCTTATGTCCCTGATAGTAGGCCCTACATCAAAGTGGGAGTGTGCCTTGTTTGGGGTGAAAATGTAATAAAAAATGTAATGAAAAAATAATATGCACATATACCTAAATTTACATAAAAAGAGATGCACACATACCAAACTTTGCACAACTAATGAGGTTCATATGACTGACTTTATATAAATAGAGATACACATACAACTAAATTTACATAAGTAGAGCTTTGAATGCCTACTAGACACTGTCCTCGAATGTCTAAGGCCTCTCTGTACAGTTGTTTGCCAGAACAATCTGACATGAGGATACTTTTTTCCATAGAAGTAAACCCTGATCAAATATTCAAAATCACATAGTATTCGCAGCCCAAATAAGATCTCCTCACTACGGCTACCCGACAGGTTTTCCGAGGAATGGTGCACCTTCTCCAAGTGATATTACCTCAATTAATAGCATGAAGCTGGATACTCTACCAGACTAGATAAATTCTTGTCCTGGAATCCAGTAAGACCAAGAGACCAACATGAAAGATATACTACTGTGTATAAAAATGGTTAATTGGGGAGAGGAAAATTATGTTCTCAATTTCTTTACTAACTCAGTGCTTGAGAGATAAAGAACTGTAATGGAACATTCGAATATCTATGTATCTCATATAGACTTCAAGTGTTAGCCCCAGATTTTGGGCCCCTTGATTTCTGAGAACTTCGATTGAAGTAAAATAAAACAAAAAAAAGGTAACTAACGTTAGATAAATAAAAAACACACGTAGTTAATTTTATATATATTATATTAGCGCCCATACTTACAAAACTGTTTAAACGTTGTCTTAAGGAGAATAGTTTCCCATCTCCCTGGAAAATCTCATCAGTATGCCCTGTATTTAAGAATTCAGGTGATCGCTCATCCCCCTCTCAGTACAGTCCAATAAGTCTCCTGTGCGTCATGAGTAAGTTGCTAGAATCTGTGTTAAATACAGAAGTAATCAAACATCTCAACAAAAATAACCTTCTTAGTGACACTCAATATGGTTTCCGTTCTGCTAGATCTACAGCAGATGTCCTTACAGTTATATCGCATAGGATTAGCAAATCTCTCGACGGTGGCAATCTTTCTAGGGCAATTGCTCTTGACATATCTAAAGCCTTTGATAGGGTATGGCATAAAGGTTTACTTCATAAGATCGCTAGCTATGGTATAGCTGGAAAAGTCTTCTCAATTATTAAATCATTTCTTTCTGATAGGTTCATAAGAGTAGTAGTTGAGGGGCAAAAATCAGAAGCTCACAGTATTAATGCCGGTGTCCCTCAGGGATCCATCCTGGGCCCAACTCTTTTCCTGATCTACATTAATGATCTTCCAAATCATATCCTTACATCATTTGTAGACATTTATGCTGACGACACTACCATTTATGGTACCACATCTAAAACAGTAAACGACCAAGTTCTCTCCAATTCTCTCTCCTCTGATCTTGAGCACGTAGTACAATGGGGAAAGGAGTGGCTGGTTACTTTTAATGCATCTAAAACCAAGCTTCTCTCTTTACATCATCAACATTCTAATCCACATTTGTCATCAATTGAAATGAATGGCTCTCGTCTTCAGGAGGCCTCAAGTTTTGACAAGCTTCTGGGCTTGACCATTACTCCTGATCTTAAATGGAACACGTATATCAAATCTGTTGCCAAGGCCGCTGGAAAAATGGTGGGATCTTTCTATCGATCCAGTAGATATCTCACTGCTGATGCTATTCTCTACCTATATAAGAGCCAGGTACGTCCAAGGATGGAATACTGTTGCCACATCTGGACAGGAGCTGCTAGAAAGGACTTGTCCTGCCTTGATAGAGTTCAAAATAGACTTCGTAGCCTCGTAGGAGATGTCCTTTTCTCCTCCTTGCAACCTCTATCTCACAGATGAGATGTTGCGAGTTTGTCTCTGATGTATCGTTATTTTCATGGAAAGTGTTCAACTGAGCTTCAATCTTTGGTCCCCCCTCGCCAAACTTTCACAAGAAACACTCGTCTAGCTGTAAACACTATCAATAATTCCCCCCACTCTTTATCTGTGCCTAAACCTAAACGTAGATTCCATGAACAAAGCTTCTTTCTTAGAACTGCACGCCTGTGGAATTGTCTTCCGTTTTCCTGCTTTCCGGCTGACTACAATATGGTTGTGTTCAAGTCTAAAGTAAATAAGTTCTTGATGAGCCGTTCCATAGAAGTTATTAAATTTACCAAATTTTCATTACTAATGATTACTATATTGACCAATTTCTACTGTCCACTCTTTAACCCTTATCCTTGAGTGGCCTCTGGGCCTTGATAATGTGGTGATGCCTTTGTAAAAAAAAATATAAATAGAAATGCTTGCACATCTAACTTTATATAAATAAGGATACAGACATGTCTAACTGTACATAAAGAGAATTTCACACATACTTAAATTTATATATAAAGGTATCTATATATGAATACGACAGCATGTGTGTTTTTGTGTGTCACCTTTACATCCTGGTCGTTTAATTGTTATGTACTTCCATTTCTTGCAATAAATAATTTTACCAAGATTTCTTCATAAGTTTTAGTTCTGCTTTCGATTATAGCTGGCGGCACCGAAGACATTTAATTTATTTATTAATAATTTTACTAAGAATTCTTCATAAATTTCGTTTCGGTTTCGATTATGGCTGATAGCACTTAAGTTTTTTACAAATAATTTTATCAAGAATTCATCATGAGTTTTGGTTTCGGTATCGAATATAGCTAATCCCACTCCAATAATCTATTTTTAAAAATTAATTTTATCAAGAATTCTTCATAAGTCTTGGTTCCGGTTTCGATTTTAATTAATGGCACCTTAGTAGTCTATTTTTTCTTTTTTATAAATAATTTTATCAAGAATTCTTCCTAAGTTTTGGTTTCGGTTTCGGTAAAGATGAAGAAACTCAAGTTTATATATATATATATATATATATATATATATATATATATATATATATATATATATATATATATATATATATATATATAAGTTTGGGTTTTGGTTTCAATTCAAGCTGATGAACCCAATTCATATAGATATATTTTTTTACTTTTAAATCGCAACTTTATAATATATAAAAAGTGATAAAACATTATAATAACTCTATAACAATATATACGAAATCTGCAAGAATTAAAATATAATTAAGCGTGTTTTACGACCTGGCTACGCCGGGCGTCCCTGCTAACTTCGATAAATACTTTTGCAGTTTTAACAAAATAGCTTCAATAATATCAGAGCGTATTTATTTACGCTGAATATCTACAGCGTGTCAACATCAATTTATTCCACATGAATCAGTCCCCTGTGGAATTTCCACAGGTCTCACTAGGCCTGTACCATTATTTTAGAGAGGCAAAAAATTGAGCCGTAAATTTATTTTAGTATGTTTTTATTTGAACAACTATATTTTGCGAGCTCTATTTTTTGCTGATATATTTATACGTAATGTTTGTAAGGGGGAACACCAGCAGAGTGCCTAATTATAAGAAAATAAATAAAGGCGTAATATTAATGCAATTATGTATTTATTACACAAGATCAGGGCAATTGGAATAACATCGATGCTAAATCCCCAAATAAAGGATCTGTAAATTGTCTAATAAAGAATTCTCCCTTGAAACATTGTTTGCCTGGAAAATGGCGTCTGGCGCGCTGTAAGTGTCATTACATTATTTGGCAATATCGTTAGTTTTCAGTGGTGTTGAACTTTGGCTTTGTTTGATAAGACTTATGAACAAATGCAATGGCTTTGCTTTATTGTTTGGAACATGGTATGCATGTCTCCTATTGTTGTGATGCCAACCATACGAGGAAACAATGAACTCTTTCTATAAAAAAACGTGAAGAATATGAATGTCGGCAATATGCAACAGTTACACACACTTGGCAGTCGAAGTGATGTATAACCACTTCCCTTTATTTGTTTGGATTTGTTTTCATGTTCAATATACAGGATGGAACAATAAATGTGTCACCTTAAATAAAACATTACTCCACCTTTTTTTAACACTTTTATTGAAAAAAAAATCAATTCAGGTAATTTAATTATGTAGTAGAGCTGACATGTATTCAATGTAGTCGCCTTCAGCCTCAATCACCGCCTCGATACTGGCTTTTTCCACAAGTGTCAACGGGAGCTCGGTGAATGTCGGCGATCAGGCTGGTATTCGTGTTATGGGAGATGTTGGTGATGTCAGTAACGTATGACTTAACGAAGTAGTTCAACGGGTTCAGGTCGGAGGTGAAGGTGGGGCAGTGAGAGACCAGCCTGAGTGTCTTTGGGGTTGTAGGCCGATGCCTGGTCCTCTTGCTTCACCCTGGGTCTGTCAGCGGCCACCTGAATGCACCAGGCGATCACCACACTCTTCTGGACATAAAGGTAAACTTTGATGTTTTATGTCAAACTGACTTCGAAGATGTGAGGTGGCATAGTTGGCTCTTACTTAAAACCACACCAAAGACAATAACCGTGGGTGGAAACTTTGTTTTCATCACTTTAGGCACGTCCCTGTTATTCGTGACAATCCATCAATGCATTTTAAGGGTTCTGGTAATGGTCCTGTTATCAGAACTTGGATCGGTAGAAATCATGAATTGTACAGCGACGCATCTCCGATCTCACTCGTTGAACATTGTGTCACTTTCAGAGATGATAAAATGTTTCTATAACTGTTGGGATTTGTACACAACTGGTCATCTAGTAAATGGTCTGCAACAAAGAAAAAAGAACCTCAGTTTTCATCGAACGGAAATGGAATAATGTCGTCTTTTCACTAAATATAGAGTTGTGCCTTAATTCGAGACCCTTCCCAGTCCACAGCACCTATAAAAGTAAGCACTCAGAGGAGGGACTACGCGAAGGTTTGATAAACTTGCGATGGGGGCGAATGGATTCTAACAGTAACCCTGATTGTTTGCGTGTATACACTTTGCTGCCATCAACTTCAGACAAAATGGAGAGTTATTGGTATTAGAATCGAAAACATCCGATCAATCAATAACCCGTTTTCATTATCAGTTTTACATGAGAACCGACAGATCGATTGGGTTTCCATCAATCAATGTGTCAACTCAACATCTATTGACAGATTTCGATTTTGATCAGAACTCCTTCTAATTTATTGACATCGATTCATAAAAGACAGAATTCTGAACGAATAATATATGTGTGTGTGCTTGTGACTATTATTAATACAGAGTGTTGGTCATGTGACGTCAATAGATACATGTTTTAGAAATAGAAAGAAGCGTGTGATGCCTACTGATTCGGACTGTGATAATGGCGTAAGGAAGTGAGCTTCCATTGTGACTAAAGTTGTATTTTCACCAATAACCTTGGAAAATGATTACACCAATCGTTTTCCAACCACAAAACTAGAATGGTGGACTCAACTCTTGAGCATTGATAGTGACTATTAACGTAATCACTTAAATTAATTTGAGTGTTTAATAGAAGGTGTCTGCTGAAAGGAAGATAAAGCAGCTTGTTTCGATGTTTCACTTTGGTGCAAGAGTTGCCTCCCTTATAATAAATACATTGTTATTATTCTCATGTCATGGAAAAGTCGAAATGAAACAAGACGCACTAAAGATAATTAATAAGAAGTGTATGTACAAAAAGTACAAAAAGAATGGGTGAACATAGATGTTTTCTAATTTCGTTTGATTGGTTATAACGACTCTAAAACTGAGAATAATCATGAAGTGTTGGAATTACCATATAAAACTGATTTTTTTATGTTTTGCCTTTAAGAAAAATTTTAATTGACAAACGGACTTTGAAATATTAGATTCTTATTCATTTTCGGCCCATATACGAGTGCTTTCGCGACTCCGAATTACTGTCTGCTCATCTGCCAGTCACTCCTATCTTTGGAGTAGTAAAACATCACCTCTTATATTAGTTTCATTTCCTTACCTGGCAGCAATCGAAATGAATGTATTCGTCTTTGAAAGACCTCATGTTTTGAAAAACTTCTGGGCTTGACCTTTACTCCTGATCTGAAATGGAACACATACATCAAATCCGTTGCCAAGGCCGCTGGGAAAATGGTGAGATCCTTCTATCGATCCAGTAGATATCTTACTGCTCATGCAATTCTCTGTTTATATAAGACCCAGGTATGTCCAAGGATGGAGTACTGTTGCCACATCTGGGCAGGAGCTGCTAGAAAAGAATTATCCTGCCTTGATAGAGTTCAAAATCGACTTCGTAGCCTAGTTGGCGATGTCCTTTTCTCTTCTCTGCAAGCACTTTCTCACAGAAGAGATGTTGCAAGTTTCTCTCTGCTTTATCATTATTTTCATGGCAAGTGCTCGACTGAGCTCCAATCTATGATCCGCCTCGCCAAAGGTTCACAAGAAACACTCGTCTAGCTGAAAACACTATCAATAATTCTCCCAAGAGTTTATCTGTGCCTAAACCTAAATGTAGATTCCATAAACAATGTTTATTTCTTAAAACTGCACACCTTTGGAACTGTCTTCTGTTTACCTGCTTTCTCTTGACCACAATATGGTTGTCTTCAAGTCCAACGTAAACAAATTTTTGATGAGCCGTCCCACTAAAGTTTACAAATTTACCGAATTTCCATTACTAACGGTTACTATATTGTACACTCTTTCACCCTTATCCCCGAATGGCCTTTGGGCCTTGATAAGTAGTGATGCCTATGCAAAAATAAAAAAATAAAAAATAATATGACGTTAATATCGTCCCCAATGTCCGTAACCTTATTTCAAATTACAGCTTTTTCGAACAATATTATTTTATTTTTGATCAAGCATTAAACATGAAACGCAGTTGGTCTAGATATCGTGTCAATGCATGGTCATCACTTGCATTGCGGAGAGAGTGAGTCTTGTACAACGTAATCTTCGATTGATTCAGTGGAGAATTGGACTGTCATCTTAGTAGACGAAGAAATACCTATGCGCATTTAAGAAAAAAAATGTCGATCATGTATCAAGTTTTAATTGTGAGGTTAACTTTGTCAGAACCAATCATAGTACAAGAACGTAGACAAGGAAAGGGGTTCCCTCACAATATATATATATATTTATTTTCGTGGAAAATAAATATTTAAAAAAAAAAAAGCAATAGCGTTGCGAGTAAAAGTGCTAAGTAATAATATCTACTAAGAAACAATTTTTTACAGATTTTAAGTCTCAACCAACAATACGAGCATTACTAAGAATACAATTACGGATTACTCAGAAAGTAATGTTGTACTACATAGTTCACTATTAATAATAAAACTGTAAGCGACAATCTTTAATTTACTCCTTTAGTTCAGTACTTCTTAACATATAATGTGCTTCTTTTTTCCTTGTTTCTTTCGGATGTTCCCTTTTGGTTTCACTGACGTTTTTCTTTAGTTTACGTTGGAATTAAACCACTAAAGTCGGTTCTATGAGAGGATATTCTTGTAATCTTGCCTGGGTTGCCAGATTAGCTTTTTTTAAGCTAAATTTTGTGAATATAGCGTTTTCTTGCCCATTTTTACCTTTAAAACTTGCAGCTAGCCTTTTTTCAAAGCGTAACGTTCTGACTTAGTAAAGAAGCAATCATCAGAATGACATATTCTGAATAAAATAACTGCTAAAAATATTATATGCCGTTTTTGAATTTTTGAGATGAGGATTAGTTATTCATATACTTTTGATTCATCGGACTACTGTTCTCATCTTGAGTGTGATTTTTTTTCACCTCCGACCTTCCTAAGGTGTACCTTGTCGAATTCGGGAATGTTTCTGTCGACCGAAACGTTGTGAAAAAAAAATCACACTCAAGATGAGAACAGTAGTCCGATAAATAAAAATAATAAGAATGAAATTTATAATTTACACGAAAAAAAAACAAAAAAAACTAGCTTCAATCGTTTATTCCTTCATTATACAAATAATTCATTTAATGTATTCTAAAATTTATGATCGGATAATTTATAGGATTTTTGATAAAATAGGAGTTACCTACCTTTAAATTAAAATTGAACATGTAATCGATAATCAATTTAGTCGTACGAGCGTGATATGTCGATTTCAAAGCTACATGTTCTGGTTTCGGTACTAACTAATGGCATTCAAACAATATTTTCTTTTAAACTTTAAACATCACTGCTATATAAAATGGCGTAATGTAAATACATTATAAGGTGTCTACATTCTCTCTTCTTATTTTCGGATGTTTTAATCATGTCAAAACGCACTTTATCTCCTTTTGATGGATTAATTGTTGCTGTTTTTTCTGGTGAGTTGAATGCACAATAGATTCACTGATTTATATAATAATTAAGTGATTGCTTTTGTGCTACGAAACAGATATGCAAAGAATTGTAAATGGCAACTAAATTAAAGGAATAAATTGTAAGATGGTCAAAATCATAAACTTTTGAAGATAGACATTTGTCATTTATTCATTATATTGCTCTGTAATTAAATTGAACTTCTTAAACAAGGATTGGTACATATTATGACGAAATAAAGTATATGTCCAGAGAAATATATATATATATATATATATATATATATATATATATATATATATATATATATATATATGATTAGTTTTTTGGAAAAAGCAGAGTTCTCGATTAAAAGGTAAATCCGAAGAGATCCGACAAATAAGAGCGTATTTATATTCTGTATTTTGTGTACAAAAAGTTATTAGATGAGAAAAGTCATTGGTAACGTCGGTTTCAATTCCGATAATTAGGACCGCTGAAGAGAGCTTGATGTGGATATCTAAAACGGTCCTAATTATCGGGCTTGAAACCGACGGTACTAATGAGTTATCTCATCTAACAACTTTTCAGTTTTTAAATGTATACGAACTAGTAATTTTTTACCTTTACTTCTTAGTTTTCTTTTTATTCAGAATAGGAAGGTAGTTTTTTTTATATATCCGGGTTTTAATTTGATGAAGTAATAATGTAATATTTTCCTCATTAAAATTTGTTTTATTTTCTATCAATAATATCAAGCATCCTTTTATGACAATCGAATCTAATATAAAATCATTATATTTATATTATTCATATATATATATATACATATATATACATATATATATACATACATATATATATATTCATATATATATATATATATTCATATATATATTCATATATATATATCCATATATATATATTTATATATATATTCATATATACAAATTCATATATATATATTCATACATATATACATACATATATATATATACATATACATACATATATACATACATATATACATACATATATATACACATATATATACATATATACATACATATACATATATATACATATATATACATACATATATATACATACGTATATATACATACATATATATATACATACATATATATACATACATATATACATACATATACATATATATACATACATATATATACATACATGTATATGTATACATATATATACATACATATATATGCATATATACATATATACACATATATATGCACATATATATACATACATATACATATATATTCATATATACATATATACATACATATATATACATATATAAACATATATACACATATATACATATGCATACATACATATGCATATATATATATATATATATATATATATATATATATATATATATATATATATATATATATATATATTGCTTTTTACGTATTTCATTCATCCGGCCTTAACCAATTTATTCTATAAATTTATAAGTATTTAGCAAATAAACCGCTTTTCTTCTCCACCGTAGTCAGCTCGGTAACAATACTGACACTATCAATAAAAATAACGTCAAATTTGATTGGTTTGCGCTGTAAGTCGATCTTGTCGCTCAACGAAGCGCTTCAAATGTCGATTCAAGACAAGGCAGTAGAATTATTGAACTACTGGCCGACATTTGCCAAACAATCACCTCGCACGTCATCATCTCGTTTTTTTCCCCCTTTTCTCAATCCCTCCGGTTAAACTTGGGTCTCCTCAACCCCACAACAACGTTTACATTTCAGTGCTCATTTTCAGTTTTTTTTTTCTTTTTCTTTCATTTCAAATCTAATATTGACACTCATGTTCGCCTCAATCTTTTTTTGTTCTTAAAAAAAATATTTGGGAATTAAAAAAATGAATGAGTTTCTTACGATGCAGAAAATGAACAAAAATCGATGTCTCTTACTCAATAATCTTGTAAAGTTGTTATCAATACCGCGTTTGATTTAATTTAGTATGTCCGATTTCATGAGATGAACAGTTGGCGTTTATTGTTGTTCTTATATATATATATATATATATATATATATATATATATATATATATATAAAAACTTGTAGATCAAGCGTTTTGGAGGAACTGACGAAGACGCCTATATACTCCTTCTATGGTCTTGTGGTCGAGTGCCATTCAAATTCTAGATTCAAATTCTTAACTTCCAAACTTAATTTCCTAATTCCATATTTTGATCCCACAAACACTCGGGTTCATATCATCTGCTACTGTTTTAGCGTAATAAACATCTCTTTCTAATTTTAAAATAGAGCACAGTGGCGGTCAGTTGTTATGTAAAAACATTTTCACCATCAGTACCCAACAAGTACGGTTAGTTTGTTGGTTGTTTTTGTTTTACGGCATATCAAACCTTTTCAGGTTATTTAATGCCAAATCCCGTAATTTTGAAGAAACTTTTTTAATAGAATATATATATATATATTTCTTTTTTTTTTAAGTCGGTTTCTATTGAACCCATAGCTGGGACCTTAACAGATACTACCACTCCGGGTCAGAGTGGACCTGGGAGCAATGACAATTAAAGGGTTTCTCACCACTCCCCGAAGCCCGCAAGCTGGAACACACCATCGGATATAGTTTTAGGTCATATCTAGTATAATGCCGAATTATTAAAAATTTATAACTGATAATGACTAACAGAACAAGAATAACATACTCCTGGCGTGTAAATAAAGGATATGGTTCGAAATATCGAGGAAATTCTCCATTCCAAGATTTTTCACCTAATAAAGATCAGAAATTATATCGGCCGAAACATTGAGAAATCCAAGCCGGTAACAATTGTCTGAAGATGTTTGATAAAGAAGAGGGGTCGGAGGAGGGCACCCTAAATGAGGCGGAGTCTAAAAGTTGAAGACAAGCAATCACGTCACTTCCTTCGAAGAGCAGTTCTATATCTCTCAGTCTATCAACGAGTCGAATTGCAGGATGCGTCCGTGCCGGCCAGCCTGATAAACCGGGGGATGAGGACTTTGGCACAAGCGGCCAAAAGTCGGTTTCTCTGAGCATGTAAAATGTATCTTTCTACCCATTCTTTCTTTCTTTCTTTCTTTCTTTTTCTCTCTCTCTCTCTCCCCCTCTCTCTCTCTTTCTCTCTCTCTCTCTCTCTCTCTCTCTATATATATATATATATATATATCTGTCACGTACACATGTCCATAATTCTAACACAAACAAAAAGATAATTTTAACATTTTAAAGAAAAAATAACATTTGAATATTTTTTTTAAGAAAAATTATATTTTAATATATTTTTTGAAAGAAACATGCCATTTTAATATATTATTTTAAAATAATACGTATTTGAGAAAATTATATTAATTAAAAAAATAGCAAAGATAATATGGGTTGCAGGTTTGGAAATAAAATACAGCCGTATTGTTTTTAATTCCGGGTCAACGCCTGGCATCCCTGTTTATAAATAAATACACAAGCGTGACGATTTCCAAAGGCAGTGTTGTTTAATAAAAGTAAATATGCAAATATGATTGGTTAGAAATATATCCATTTCATTGGACGGTAATCAGTTTATAATGAGTTATTCTGCGCTCTATTTCATATGAACGTCGACGATGCATCTGCCAATAGTGTCAGTGTTTTTCTTGACCATTCTGTTCGCAACTGGAAGATAGCCCAAATGTAATGAAGAAACGAAGCAACCCAATGATAAAGGGTAGAGATTCACAACGGAACCGCCTAAAAGCAGTGTTACGAGGAGTTCTTGCCCGGAGAAAACATCTTTACCAAGCCGGAAAAAAACGAATATCTCGCCTAGAAAAAGGCCAATAACCCCGGATCCAACTAAGAGCCATCTCAACAAACTCCGTAAAAAACTTGCAACCTTGAAGTCGGAAACAAGTGTTACACGTATGACCCGGTCTAAGCCGGGTTGACATGCTAGTATATATATGTGTATAGGTGTATATATATATATATATGTATGTTCATGAATTAAAATGTGGCACGCGTCTGCGGATGAAATGTCAGAAATTGACAAGCTAAACGGGAATTGTTTCAATATTTCTCACAAATATAAACAAACCTTGTTATGAAAAATGTAACGGAAAAGAATCTGGTTATGTGGATATTTTGAGAAGATTGACAGGAAAAAGTGACAGAAGGAAAAAAATTGCAGTTGGAGATTTGATTGTCAACCGAGTGGACGCCAGGATAATTCTCTCTGTCGCTCCCCCACTCTCTACCATAAGCAAGAACAGGAGAAATAAAACGGACTGTTGCTTACACCAATGGTTGTTTTGAATTCTTAAAAAGGGTTTATAATATAACACAAGCACGATGAAAGCTAATAAGCAAATAAAAGACCCCGTCCTCGAATCGTCTAGTAAGATTCTACTTACTGTTACGGTGATTGGCTTTTTGGATCTGAACATTTACGTTGCCCACTGTAGAGATTTCGTCGATGCATGGAATGCAAAACCTTCAGTATTAATACCTGACGAGCCACGGTACGACTAGTGGGGGTGAAATCCATCGTTTAGAAATGGCTAGATATGGTGAATGTACATCGACTGATGAATCCTCTTCCGAAAACCAGTGACCTGTTTCTACACGTAAATAAGGAAACAACTTCTCGCTCAGGAGATTAGATTTTTTCATTATCTCTGTCAAGTGTACATTTTGCAAATCTTCCTGTACTAACCGCATTTCATTCCTAATCTGATTCTTACTGAACAGATTACTTAAACTACTGTAGAACCAAATTCTAATCTGCATTAGTGTTATTTTAACGTTTCGGTCGATGTAAATACTGAACTTCTTGAAGTATTATTTATTTCTATTATCTAGTTTTCACGACGTTTCGGCTAATTCGTCAGGTTAACTGCGACGAGATAGGAATGTCGAATCCTCCAACTACATCCACAGCAATTGCTGCCTTCAATAGCTATCTCCCCACGGTTTGGTCAACAATCCTCTAATCCGCTTTGAGTGGGATCGAAACCTTTAGCTTAATGCTCACCCGAAATCGTAGATAATCCACATCTCTATGCGCTGCACCACGGGCCCCAAAGGGGGCAATCGAATTTGCATTCTTTGTTATAAATCCAATTCTTCCATTGTCGGATCCGTACCGATTGTTATATTTTTGAATTAGTTTGGAATTATTTTGGAGATGAGTAAATTGTATAATTTAATTTGGACTATTATCATTTAGTTTTTCACGACGTTTCGGCAAATTATTCCTCTGGTCTTCGTCAGTTCTTAAATCTTGTCGGACTCTAAAATTTCGTGTTTCGAACGGAATACTTAATCCATGACTGTAGCATAACCGATGAAATACTTGAATTAGCTGTTCTTATAAAGGTTCAATCTTCAGTGCGAGCTTTAATACAACCGATTTGCTTAAAGTTTTTACCCTAATATAACTAACAGAAGCGTATTCTACCCACCTAGATTACATAAAATCGTTCCATTCTGAGGATTCTTTAAACTGGTTGGATTACTTGGTTAGCCAAAATGCATCGACCGACAGATGATTCTCAAAACTGATGTCCGAAAGCTTCAAGTTTAATATCGGGTTAAGGAACTGTCATTAAACTTTAAATGGTAAAAATTTAGTTAACCCCTAAACAAAAGCCAAGCGTTATTAGAATTCTGTAATCCGCCTAATCAAGGTTTATAGCTTTATATATATTTCTTTAACATGTCCCTTACTAAAATTTAAATTTAATTTAAAATGCTATTTGCTCACCTCAAGCTTCGGAGAATAAGGTTTGAGTGATAGGCGATGATACATCATGATTATCAACAAGAAAATTATGGCATGACTTTTCTTGTGGCGGCTCAACAAGAACGTGTTTACATTCGACTTTAAAGAGACCACTGTTTATTTAGTATCACAAAGAAAATGAAATTTTCATGGTGTTTTAGTTTTAGACACGGAGATACTTGACGGTTGTAACGTTAGGATTTATTGCGAAAGTTTTAGAGCGGGTGCATAAAGGGCCATCTTTATCCTGCCATAAAAATAACTAGAGCGCAAAATCTCTTCTGCGAGACGAGGCGAAAAGTCCTTGCACTGTATTGTATCCTGTCAAATCTGGAAAAGGTTCTCTTAGGAGCACCCAAGATGTGGCAACAGTACTTTAAAACGTATTTGATTTGAGTAAGTTTTGCACCAATGTAACGACACTACCATTTTATTTTTCCAACCGTATTATAAGCTTTAAAACAAGAGTTAATTAGAACGTAATTCTAATAGGGTTGATAGAACTTTCGTAGATAATTCTGTACTGTTAAGGTTAAATATCTACGCTAGTCCTAGAAGTTAAAATCTGTTTCCTTATTCATTGTTAATAAATTTAATGACAAATTTGCACTGTAATAAGCCTGATTACTTTTCTCTTGGGCCCCCGCACTTGTTAAACGCATCGATACTTGTGACTGAAAATGTTTCTTAACTCTGACCTTATCTGTAAGGTTCACTTTGCTATTAGAGCGACTATCCATCGCTATTCTTCAGGGAACACCTGGAGCTAACTCTCAATTTTCTGTACACTTCGTATTTTACTTTGCAATGCTAGACTATTAAATGATTGGTTACTATGAAATTATTTTTTTTAAGTATTTGTTCTTTTAACCTTTGTCCCGGAAAGTTCAGGTAGCTTGTAGGTAAACGAAGTTCTTTCCTGTTTTGATGTTCTAACAGGACGCCAAGTAAAAGCATTATTCCGGATATGATTTTTTCAATAAATCAATTGAAATGATTTAAAATGGTATAACAATGTTTGCACTTTAATTTTTAAATAAAATTAATATTTTGGAAATGTTGACTTATGTATTTCTTGAACAAGATTTCACTGGTTTAACACTGAGAAAAATATTCAATTGTCTTCACGCTG
The DNA here is from genome assembly GCF_053919585.1 of Euprymna scolopes. Lineage (NCBI taxonomy): Eukaryota > Metazoa > Mollusca > Cephalopoda > Sepiida > Sepiolidae > Euprymna > Euprymna scolopes. The sequence continues at coordinate 43,336,869 of NC_136493.1, read as the reverse complement.
ATTTGTGGGCCGAGATCAAAGCACTCGTGCAGTAATTACCGATGTTAATCTTAAAATTAATAACATAAATAGTATCTACCAGGGACATAACTTTTTTCTTTGCATTTCAGTAGTAAGGTAATGTCATTCTTTTGAATGTCATTGTTAATTTTACGTCGTAAGACGATCGTGTACCATTGTCAGTCGAGTTTGTGTGGGGATGGCCGACAAATACAGACCAATGTATGGGTAAAATAAGGCTAATACTAACCTTATGTTCGAATGGTTACTAGAGGACTATGGTTAATGTAAATCCTTTTAACTGTTTCTTGTAAGGTATTGAAACGCGTGATAAGTGTTATTGTATTACTGCATACAAAAGGATGTAATCTATAAGATTACTGAATAGTTTTAGAACTCTAAAACTGTCCAGATCGATAAAATTTTAGTTTGCCTTTTCGATTATCTGGTTAACTATACTGGGTGATTGGCAAAAACTTCCTTTGTAATATTAACATTTTTTAAAGTAGCAGTTTAAAATCCATGTATATATTGTTTGGATTTAAGTTTAAGTCTTTGCCCCTAAACAATATTTTAAACGATTTCGGCACATATATAGTTCTTTAATATATGACTAAATCTCTAATTTGAACATTTAGAATGCTTGATACTCCTGAGGGGGGCACCTAATATTTCAGATGTCTTTCAGAACAGACCAAAAATGTCAGAACCGTCGCCAATCTTGATTTAGTACCGAAACTAAATGACTTTCATTTTATTTTGACTTAAGCCGAGTTAATTACGTGTCAAGAATGATTTGATTTTCTCATTAAGCACATATATATATATCCTGTGTGCTTATGTATGTTTGTATGTGCTCATGGGTCGTGTGTATATTGGTATATCTATATGTATGCACATGTATTTGCATACATCTGGGTGTTAATGTCTATATATGTATGTATCTATGGATATGCATTGCTGAACGTATGTATACGGGTACAGCTGTATCTGAGTTTATATGCAGATATGTTTATATGTATGTATATGCATGTATCAACAATACATTTAACACTGAAAATAAAGTTAAACATAATCACTACCCAAAGCACCATGTTAAGAAGCCCACCCCATATATATATATATATATATATATATGAACTTAACGATGCGTCTACATAACCTCGCATTATTAACTACACCCATGTATTTACTTATTTATTATTTATCCTAACTTTATTTACTTTGTATAAATAAATATATATATATATATATATATATATATTTTATAAATATGTAACTTTATCTAATTGTATATACGTGTATATTGGTACATGCGTGTGTATGTATATATGTACATCTACTTCTTACTGGAGATCTATATCTCCACATATATGTATATAGGTAGGTGTGTGTATGTATGTGTCTATGTATGAGGTGTGCCTGCATTTTTTGTGTGTGCCTATGTCTCTGTATATGGATGTGTAGAAATGTACATATGTATGTGTATTTGCGCGTACGTTAGCGTATGTATTAACTCTTAACTGCCTAAAAAATGACTCATTGTAAACTGAAATGAACAAGTCGACTTATAGCCACTACGAAAATTTTAAATGGAACCCTGTACTTATCAAACACATGACATCTACACTAACACTTTACCTCTCTCTCTCCCTTTCTCTCTCTCTCTCCCTCTCTTCGCCCCTCTGTCATCTACTTAATATACCTTGCTGAACAAGCAAAAAGCAGTCAAAATTTAAAACCTAAAAATTGAAACTCCTCCCCCTCCTGTCCTTACCCCTCTCTTTTTTTTCTTTATCATCCTTTCTCCACCTTCCCCTCCATATATCTCCACCCACGCCTACCTGAATGCGCTACCCCCCACACACACTACAATCTAATGTATTTTAACCTTCATATAACTGAAATATTGTCAATAACCGTCTCCCTTCCCCTTATCTCCTACCCCTCCCCTTTTCCTTTTTTTCTTCGTATTCCTTCTAAAACACTTCTTCCTAATACTAATAACCATTTCTGTAAGATCTGACGAGGCTGTTGGATCGTGAACATGGTCCAACATCCGAAACATATGTAACCAAACAGATAAAACGGTAATAAAAAATAAACCATATATATATGTGTGTGTGTGTGTGTTTGAAGTCTTACTGCTAGATACGGTATATCTCCATACAGTTTAATTACACTATTTTACTAAGTAAATGTTTAGCGAGTGTTCAACCATTTTCGGTTTGTTTCATAATCTGAAACATTTGGCCCGTTTTTTTGTTTGTTTGTTTGTTTTCTCTTTAAATCGGATAATCCAACATAAATTTTATTTGAAAACTCAGATTTTTTTTTCTCAAAGTGCATCGCCTAGTAGAAAAACGGCGGAAGACCAATCAAATATTATGATTGGGGGGGGGCGTTATTTTATGGCGTTTTAGCCGGTAGAAATAACTAAGGGTAAAAATTAACAAAACATTTTGGCAAGCGTGACTCAAAAGAATGCTAAGTTACTTTCATGCATGTGTAAATATAAGTTTATACATTATAGTCGATTTATGAAACTATTTACATCTGCTGATAGCTCAATCGGTTACAAATAAGGCTGGATCACTAAATGTTTTAGTTCGACTCTAGCTGATTGCATTCAAATCAATTTTTAGTCTTGAAATAACTACTATATATTGGGTACAATATAACAAATTATAATTAATAGAGAATTACGTGAACCGGAACGAGAATTACCCCCCCCCCTCCAATAATTTTAGTATGTAGTATAGTTTTTGAGGTTGGGGTGTTCATTCTGAAAGCCGTTCTTAACATAGGGAGGTTGTAGTGTTTATACTACGCTTGGTTAAGGCGTAAAATACGGCACAATCAAGTTGACACACCGGTTCTCGTCAGATCACCAAAGTTAAGCAACGTTGAGCCTGGCCAGTACCAGATGTGTAATCACTTGGGAGGGCGAGGCGCTCTACGTACCGTGAGATAAAATACCATGTTGGGAAACTGGCGTGGTCTATTTTCTCTCGAAGGTAGATGGATCTCTCTTAAGCCGTGCTAGGCAAACCATATGTTGATAGCATTCCGATTAAAAAAAAATACCTTTGATTAGCGAAGCATAAAGTATTCAGCTAAGGACAAGATTTGAATTACACTACAAACTTTTGTAGTGATAATTGATTTTTTTATTTTTCAGATTTTGTGCATAAATCCGACGCATACTCTGGTGATATTTTAAGTAGATAAATGGGTGTAGGAATCTTAGTCTTTCAAAAGACCTAGCTTTAGTTAGCATGACCCTCGACCCCAACTTCCCCCTACCGGCCCTGTGCCTAAGTGACTTGGACTCCAAATGAGGCTCTGTTAGTAGATAATGTCAGAACCGGGGCCAAGCACTAAATAAAATAAACTCGTGTAATGAATTCAATCTCTGCTGCGGCCGAATGTTCCGCTTTTTTTTTTTTTTAAGGCGTAAAAAATTATTACATAAACTAACTAAATAAATGTTTTGGTACTTTAGAGACTTCTAAAGTCGAAAATATACCGGATTATTATTCGATTCGTCACTTCGTACATTTCTGAGAACGAAGCGAAAATTCGCTTTCTGTGCTTAAAAAAAATATTCTTATCAGTTTAAGTTATATATTTCAACCGAGATATGCTTTTAAGATTCTGGCCACCCTTTTCAGTGCAATTGTTTGAATTTCTCGCGCACTTGGTTCACCGGGTACATTTGCCAGTTTTTCTTTTTCATGAGACTAGATCCTTCTATAATTACTGGAATGACCGAGATCTTCCTAAGATTCCTGTTTCTTTTTCTATGTCGTACATAAGACCTTAATATTTCGTTATCTTCTCCATCTGGTTAATAAAGCCTCATTGAGGGACATAAACTTCTAAGGTCGTTACTCTCTCTTTCTCGCCCCATTCTATCACTGTCAGGTTTAATAGCTCTGTTTTCAAGGTGCGTATCTACAGGAATTGCATATTCATAGTTGATGGTGAATGCCTTCTTTCCAACAGTTCTTTTTGGTATGTTGTCAGGACTTGCTGCTGCATTAAATATTCAACTTTTTTTGAACATTTTTACACGCTCTATTGTGTCGCCGTTTTGGAAACTAAAATGATCAACTTAATCCCTGTAATTACAGTGCTCGACTACGTCTGCATTTACGACACACAAAGTTGCTAACACAGCACCCATATGCAAAGCAATATAAAGTAAAGGATGTTGAAGGCCATTCGACACCACTGTGAAAAACAAATATGAAATCGTAGAAGAAAGCCTATGAGATGGGTGGGCGACCTGTACGGTGGTCTCTAGAAAAGCTGCGTTCTCTTCGACTATTATGGCAAGTGAAATAAAATATCTACGATTGCAGATACTAATCGAGTTAGTAACATCAAGAAAATATTTTGGTTCTTCTACCGGTTCTCAGATTGTTTACGGAACAGACCGACAATGGCTAAACAATCGCAGAAAATTTTAATTAGTACCTTGTATAAAAATGAAACATGCCAGCATGTATTGTCCCCCCTCCACAAGTGAAAAATTTACTTTCATCATGACTAACGTTTGTGCAAAATTTAAAAAAAACAAAACCCAAAGCATGTCTATTGTAAAATGTGCGAACGGATGAACAATTTAGTGGCAATTTTATCCTATAATGCCCCCTACGTGGGCAACCAGAGTTATCCCGGAAAATCCTTGCTGGCAAAAATTTACTTTCACCATGACTAATGTTTGTGCACATTTTCAAAAATTGTGCACATTTTCAAAAAAAATTATTGAAAAAACTACAAGTAGACGAACGATTTAGGGGTAATTTTACACCTATAATGACCCTAGGAGGTCAACCAGAGTTATCCTGGAAAAAGAAATATTTAAATGACTAATGTTTGCGCAAAATTTCGAAGAAAAATCCCAGATCTGGTAATTGAGAACAGTGCGAACTGACAAACGGGAATGGATTACTTTTTCGAGGACCAATAACTTTTCGTATGTTTCTGTCTTTAATTTACCTCTCTGAGTAAAAATGTGTTTAATTTTAAAATCGTTAACCAATTAGTTCCCAATTTTTTTTCTTTAGTTTATTGCCAAAATATTTTGTGAATGCAATAGTTGATCGTAAAAACATTAACTTTTTAGTTGCCTTAATAGTATAAATGAATGCTTTCACTATCCTATGTATAAAATGTGAGTTGGTTATAAGGATTACTTACGAAAACATTTTAATTAAACAGTAGATGAAACTATATATTTTTACACTGGACTGACATTTGATCCATCAGTATTGCCATATATTTATAATGTGGACATTCGATCTTGTTGAATAACTATAGCTATGGAGATGAGACGACAGACGACCTGCATGTTCCAAGTTCGAATCTATTTCATTCCACAAAAATCACTTTCACTTACGATGTTGACAACATTGTTGTGATCCCTCTCATGAATATCCGATGATTTTCTAGAAATAATTCTAACTATAGTTAAACCCCGGGATGCGGCGAAAAATTATATATAACACCGTAAAGCGGGACAAATACTGTAGTCTGGGACCGGAAAAAAAAAAAACAAAAAAAAAAAACATCGTACTTCGTATCGTAACCTGAAAAACCCATATGCTAGAACCACCGTATCCCGGGGTTTTACTGTATAAAAATATCGGGGAAACCAATGCTAAGAAGAGAATATTTGGGATTCATACGACATAATGATTGTTATTTCTCAAAATAAACTTTGCTGCTTGTTGTAAACTGTTTTTTATTTTTTTATTTTACTTGGGTTTAGAATCCTTTTACTACACCAATGAAAGAAATCACACGATTGACCCTGTTTTTAGTATCCGCATCAAAAACTAAAGCCATATGAAGAGAAAAAAAAATAGATGACCACGGCTTATGCAGTCATCGGAAGCAGAAACGTTCACTTACAGACTCATTTCAGTGTCGAGGAATCATGGATAATATTGTATCCGCGTATTGATTTGCCATTATCAATATCTCTGTTTCAAACAGTCTCCCATGAATGAAAATTGAATATTCAGAAACGGGTTTTCATTTACTTAGCAAATTATTTTACAATTTGTTTAATAAAATCTAACCCGGATATAAGATACTTCTTATCCAGGTCCTACACCTATCTTATATCCGGCTAACACTGTATATTAACACAGGCTCTATTTTGGAACCAGAAAAAACTTATCTTACATCCGTTTATTTATTTATTTTTTAAAATTATATTGGAGTCTCTTATATCCAGGTTCCACTTAAATTCGGGGTTCTTATATCCGGGTTACACTGTACATTAACACAGGCTCTAATTTGGGACCAGAGAGACTCTCTCTTATATCTGGGTTTTCTTATATTCGTGTCTCTTATATCCGGATTATACTGATCTAATTTTGATATAATAATTTAATCGGAATAATAATATCTGTTGATTATCAAATTAAAATTAACGGTGAATTTAATAATTATCAGGTCGGATAGAATTTTTAATCTAAATAGACTTTTATAAAAACGATTTCTATCTGAAGAACACAAACAGAAAGTTTTCGAAGTAACCTTGGCAAAATCTTCTACCGATTTAACAGAATGCAATGCTAAAAAAGCTTTTTTTTTTTTTTTTTTTTTTTTGACAGAAAAAACGAAACGAAACGGCGAACATTTATATGAACTATATCAAACAGATTCTAAACAAAAAATGTTATACAAATTGCAACGGTCCTGGATATGACCTTAAACTATATTCAGTGGTGACACCCCAGCTTGTGGGTTTTGAGGAGTGTGGAGCCACCCTTTAAGTGCCATTTCTCCCAGATCCACTCTGACCCGGAGTGGTAGTACCTGTTAGGGTCCCAACTATGGGTGAAATAGAAACCGACTCGAAAACAACAAATATATTCTATTAAAAAATTTTCTTCAACATTTTTGAATTCAGCATTAAATAACCTGAAAAGAGTTGATATGCCGTAAAACAAAACCAACCAACCAACCAACAAATGTCAAAGATCTTTAGAAATGATAAATATTGAACTGCTTGAATATTAACAGGGGGGAAAAAAATTCATATTCAAAGCCGATTCCCGATTGCCCAGTTACTCATCTTTCAAATTAGTATAAGAAAACGCATCACTGTTTTATGTACAAACAATGCATCGCTTATAAAGGCCCGAAGACTACTTGAGGATAAAGGTTTATGATTTTGTTATGTGGACGGCGAAGCGACACCGACGGGGTTGGTAACAAAACTGGGCAGAATTTTATAATTTAAGAGAACAGCTTGCCAAGAATTTATTAATATAGCACTTGAAAACGACCACGTTGTAGTCATCTTTGAAACATTCCTGTAGTGTTTTGTTCCATAGGTGATTCTTAGAAAGAAACCTCGCCCATTTGAGTGTCGCTTAATTTCAAGTACCCGGATGTAGAAAAGAAACGTATCTACAGTAGCTGTAAATAGACGGGGTTTTGTTGTGAATGTTAAGTCGCGCATCTCAGCGTGGAAACACGTAGATTTCATCACTGACATAACTTTAGAAAAATAACCCGGTGCAGTTTCTGTTGTTCAGAGACTCCTGGCCGGAAGATACTTTCCGGAGATCTGTTTTCCGCAGAGACTGGGCCATTTAAATATCATTTTTGTTTGTCCAACTAATGTATCAGTCACGAGAAGTTTCAGCTCATCCACTCTTCTAAGCCTTACTTTCTCTGGTTGAAGAAGCATTAGTTTATTGCTAACTACCGAGACAGCTGAGTAGGCACTTTTTAGTAGGCCAGGGTGCCCATTCTTAAGGGATGCTGTGTTGATTTTTTTTAACACCTTTTAGCCTTGTGTCAGATATTCCTGCGATGAGTAGAAGTAACTAATAACAAGTATAGAATTTATATTCTCAATGCTACTACGTCATATTAAATACAGGGTGGAACGATAAACGTGTCGCTCTAAAGAAAACAAGACTACAGCTTTATTTTTAAACTTTTATTGAAACAAATCAGTACATGTAACTTGATTATGTAGCAAAGCTGACATCTATTCAATGTAGCCACCTTCAGCCTCAATCTTCACCTCGATAAAGGTCTGTAGCTGGAAGTAGGTCTTTTCCGCAAGCAGCAGCGGGAGCTCGGTGAATACGCTGAGGATTTCGGCGATAAGGCTGAGTTTGGTGTTGTGGGAGGTCATGATGGTGATGTTCTCGGCGTATGGCGGAACAAAGTAATCCAGCGGGTTCAGGGCAGGGGAAGAGGAGGACAGTAAGAGAAGGGTACAAAGTCATAGCATTATTTCTGAAGCTAAACCTTTGGACTTGTGGGCCAGTATATCTAAGTGAACTTCGGTGTTTACTTTCAAGTCGAATTCGGTGGCATGATATGGTCCGCATTTGAAACCACACAAGGCCATAACCGTGGCAGAAAATCTTGTTTTCATCCCACTGGGCACGTCCGTGTAATTCTTGGCAACCTAGCGATGCATTTTGAGGGTGCTGGCAATGGTTCTGTTATCATAACTTGGATCAGTAAAGAGCATGTGTTGTAGAGCGGCACATCTCCGATCTTGCTTGTTTAACATTGTGTTGATAGAAGGCTACTATTGCTGTTGAGATTTGTACACAGCTTGCTAACTAGTAAATGGTCTGCAATAACAAAAAAACAAAGAAAGAAAACGATTTCATCAAACGGAAATGTAATCATATCGTCTTTTATAAATCCACCATTTTTTTTCATTCCACTCCGTATAATCGCAACAGTCCTGCCTCATCTTTATGATATTACATACTTGCTTGGCAAACGTAGGGGGTTAGGTTTCTTGGAACCTCCTTTCTCTCCTACTTTCAGTTCTGTCTTAACAGTTGTGATACTTTGGTTGGTTGGTTGGTTGTTTTTGTTTTACGGCATATCAACTCTTTTCTGGTTATTTAATGCAGAATCCAAAGATTTTGAAAAAAAAAATTTAATAGAATATATTTGTTGTTTTCAAGTCGGTTTCTATTTAACCCATAGTTGGGACCCTAACAAGTACTACCACTCCGGGTCAGAGTGGATCTGGGAGAAATGGCAATTAAAGGGTGGCTCCACACTCCCTAAAGCCCGCATGCTAGGGCGTCACCACTGGATATAGTTTAAGGTCATATCCAGGACCATGATACTTTGGAGCAAATGAAAACTGCTGATGTTCTCCCACGTTTCAGAAAAGGAACGACTGTAAACGCTTGCCAGACATCGTCTTGTAAGTATTACGAGCTCTATTGCCAAGTTGATTGGATCTTGTATTAGAGGAACACTGGGAATTCTGGAGACCTCAAAGTTTTAATACAAAATGCTACTGGTAATTACATCAAAAAGGTTCAAACTAGGGCAATGAATTTTTTTCACATAAAAAAGTGCCATCCATTCATTAAGAAAACAAAATGTTAGAGAATTTGGTTACCTTTAATGCATCTAAAACCAAACTCCTATCTTTACATCATCAACGCTCTGATCCCCATCTGGCATCAATTGAAATGAATGGCTCTCATCTAGGAGAAGCCCCATGTTTTGACAAGCTTCTTGGCTTGACCTTTACTCTTGATCTGAAATGGAATACGTGCATCAAGTCTGTTGCCAAGGTCGCTGGAAAGATGGTGGGATCCTTCTACCGCTCCAGAAGATATCTCACTGCTGATGCAATTCTCTATCTATATAAAAGCCAAGTACGCCCAAGGATGGAATACTGCTGCCATATCTGGGCAGGAGCTGCTAAAATTATCCTATCCTGCCTTGACAGAGTACAAAATAGACTTCGTGGCTTAGTGGGGGATGTCTTTTTCTCTTCCCTGCAACCTCTCTCCCACAGAACAGACGTTGCGAGCATATCTTTGTTTTATCGTTATTTCCATGGCAGGTGCTCGTCTGAGCTCTAATCTCTGTCCCCCCCCTCGCCAATCGTTTACGAAAAACACCCGTCTAACTGAAACCACTGTCAAAAATTTTCCCCACTCTTTATCTGCGCCCAAATCAAAACGTAGATTCCATGAACAAAGTTTCTTTCTTAGAACTGCACGCCTATGAACTCTGTTTCGTCTGCTTGCTTCCAACCTGACTACAACCTGGATGTCTTCAAGTCCAACGTAAACAAATTCCTGATGAACCACCCCCTTAAGTAGACACTTTATTAAATCTCCACACTAACGTACTGTACATGCAATAACCCTTATCCCTGAATGTCTTCCGGCCCTTGATAAGTGGTGACCACCTTGTAAAAAAAAAGAATCTACATAAAAATAAGGTGTATTTCTACGAAAACTTTCTGTTGAATGCAATAAAAATGGTAGCCGATTTCTAAATGCATCGATGTACGGTCATTCAATTTCAAATAGGTAGACTCTGTGTCAAGAAAATTTAATCTCTGTCTCTTTAATATTATATAAAAGTCAATTTGTGTTTGCGTGTGTGTGTGAGCTCCTGTCTCATAGGTTAAAAAACCCGACTGAGCCTATCTTTTTCAAATTTCACGCAAAGCAAAGTTATATGTCTGACAGTGTTCTTAGATATGTTATGTACAGAACTTCATCCGGTAAGTATCGAAAATCGAACAAAACTGATATTAAAAATAGCTATTCTCTCTTATAGATAAAAAGAATAATTTTTATAGGGAAATATTTCATGTTACACCGGCCAAGGGAGATAATATATTCTATTCAAATAATTTTTTCTTAGAAAACATATTCATTATGATCTGGAGACATAGCGTAGTGGTAAAGCATACGACTACAGATCGAATGATCCCATGTTCAAACCCGGGTGTACCTCGACATTGCATTTTAATTTGCTCTTATTAATTACTGCAATGTGCGATTAAAAAAGATACCATTTTCAATCGTCACAAATTATTTCTTCGTCTGAATGTTTTAAAACTAAACATTAATCTGAAGTGACTTTTCCAGGGCATTCATCGTCAAGCCCAAATATCAGCTGACGTGACGTAAACAAACTTGGACAAAATTATCATTATTATTTTTTACTGCTTAATTTTTATTTATTTTTTTGAGAATTAGTCCACCGAGCAAATTATTTATGGTAACATATGGTAATCAATAGAGGATTGATCCTATAATAATTCACACGCAATCTGCATAAATGAAAATACCATGTTTAAGCGTATGTACGATCGGGCATAGTCGGACTGCCAGTTAGTTATTATATATGACCCTAATTCAGATATTTTCAAAATTTCTGTTTCCTCTATTAAGTGACGAAATAATTCAGATTCATCCAATACTGCAGCTTATCGAGTTTCTGGAGATTATCACTCCAACCATGGATAGCGAGAAAAGGCGTAGCCAGCTGTGCTTTTCGTGATATTTTATAACTCTTCGCAAAAGGTTTTTTTTACCTAATTTAAAACGGTCGAATGGCAGTCAGAGATAGGTATGCATTTGTCTTGTCGTAAATAATTTGCCTGCTTACAAGGAAATAATTTACTGCGTTTGAATCGATTTTGCCTTCCATTTCACAATAATCCCTCAAAAGGTTACCTACATAGAGAGGAATTTTGTAGCGTTGGATTTGTTTCATTTCGTTCAAATTATTTACTAACTAGCATTTCAGGTCGGTGTTGCCCGGGTGTTTGGAGGTGTATGTTGAGCAAGAAAAAAAAAGCGGTCAATTTTTTAAAACTTTGACCCCTATTATGACCCCTTAACATTTATTGTTTTGGGCTCAAATCAAGTTATTTAGATCCAAGTCCAAGGAATCTATATCTAAAATTTCAAGTGTTTAGACCCAAAATTGGCGGAGGAGTTTGGTCAAATCGCTGAACTTTGACCTCTAGCCTAATTTCTGGCCAAAAACGGATTACAAAGATATTCCCAAGTCTCAATAGTCTGTATATCAAATTTCGAGTCTGTAGACTGAAAATTGACAGAGTTATTGCGTAGGGAAATGTACACAGACAGACACAGGCAGACACACATCCACACTCAGACACTTTCACTTTTATAGATATACTAGCATGGGTACCCAGCGTTGCCTGGGTTGACATGAAGTTCTGTTTGAAACACACCTGTATACTAATCATTTTCATCATGGGCAACGCGGATACCCCCACAACAAAAATAAAAGAACGGATAAAAACATGTAAATGTAATCGCCCCAAAAAAGAAGTACGTGATACCCTCTCCACCAGATATTTCGGCAGAAAAGCTACAAAGAGAAGAAACTATTCTCCGGATATTAAGCACTAGAAAGACCCCCCCAATAAAAGATAATTAAAAATAAATCATTACAACTTTTGTTTCAATAAAAATAGCAGCGAATGCCCGTGCGATAGCAAAAGAAAGAAAGAAAAAAAAAAAGATATACCCGAAATTAATTCCAAAGACAATTAAATAATATTTTTCGTCATTTTATATTCCGAATGTAATCCCCTACCCTCCAAAAAAAAAAATTGAATTTGTAATATTTTGGGGTTCGTTCTGTTTATAAAATTGTTAGGTTAAAGTACAGAATGGTTTCATAAAAATTAATTAAATTTATTGTTATTTTATGTTTCAAGTGTAATTCCTGCTCACCCACCACAAAAAAAGCTAAAAGTTGTTGTATTCGTCATGTTTTGTCCCCCCCCCCCATCGATCGCCAAACTTGAGAAAATGCTAAAGAGGACATGTCTGGTTGACCGCTTTGTGGCCAAAATGTGGGTGCTCATTTTTACGTTTAAGTTAAGCAAAGTTATCCCCCACGCTAAAATGTTAATTTCTTTTTCCGAAATTTCTTCTTTCATATTATTTATAAAGAATGCTTAAACGTATTAGGCCACAAAAAAACAGGTCTTAATTTTTTTGGTCAATGTCAAGTTTCTTTCCAACTCCCCCAAAACTTTAAAATGACAACTTTTAATTGTTTTCGGTGGTGCTGAAAACGAATATTACGTTTAAATTTTGGGCAGATAAGTAGTTTTCATGATATGAGGGAATTACTTTTTAAAAAGTGGGTGATCACTTTCCTATATAAATTTAACGTAAAATGAGCACCCACTTTCTGGTCACCAGTAATTTCTTCATATCATAAACAAATTTAACTGTGATATTCGTTTTCAGCACCCTCGCAAATTGGCGCTTTTGGTTTTTTACTAAAAGATGCGTTCATTTTTCCATTTCATAATTTAGGACGCTAATTATGCTGTTAGTAAGTTTACAAAAGCATACTTTTGTGATTCGTTCTTTTTTCATTATACAACTTTTATAGTTGTGAACAGGTGCCTCTGCAGTTTAACATTTCACAAAAATTCTTTACATTAGGAGACGATTAAGTAAACTACAGAAGCACCTGGTAAAAACTATACAAATTCTATAATTGAATAGCCACCCCAAAAAGAAAATGAAAAACAATATATATTTTTATAAAACTCTTGTAAGCTTACTGACAACATTATTTACGTCCTAAATTATGAAAAAACAACCGAATCTCTTTGTAAAAAAACGGCGCCGGTTTTCGTTGGTGCTGAAAACGAATATCACAGTTAAATTTGTTTCATGATATAAAGAAATTATTAGGTGGTTAGAAAGTAGGTGCCCATTTTACGTTAAATTTATATAGGAAAGTGATCCCCCACTTATTGAAAAAGTAATTTTCCATATCATGAAAACTACTTATCTGCCCCTAATTTAAATGTGATATTCGTTTTCAGCACCATCGAAAACCATTAAAAGTCGTAATTTTCAATTTCTTTTAAGAGTTGGAAATAAACTTGACATTGAACATTTTTTTCTGGGGGTAAACGACGCTGAGTCACGTCGTAAAAATTGACCATTTTTGATTTAAGATATTAAATAAATTATAAAGAAAAGCTGTTTCGCAGGCAATTAAACACACTTGTTATGGTATAATTATTATAATAAATCCTGAGCAACACCGATTAAATTTTATAAATAAAAAGAGCAGAGGATGATGGATGATGAGGATGCAAGTAAATGAGGACATTGGCTTTAATTATTTTTCTCTAACAAATAAAAATGGTTACTTAAAAATTAAGAATAAGCGAAAAAAAAATCCTCCGAATTAAAAATAAAAATAATAATTCAGCTTAGAATAATATTTCGAAATAAAACAAATATGTAATAATGTGCCCCGTTTAAAAAAATTTCAAATTAACCTATCACAGTTATGTCCCCTTTTGGTTTTCTGGTTTTTAGTTTGAAACTAAAACGGTTTCAGATTTCAGATAAAATCAGTTAAACCAAATATAACTTGAAATTTAAATAAACTAAATAATTAATTTTTTTAATTAGTACAGTTGAAACAAAGCTATTATGTCGAATAATTAATATCATCGAGGTAATTATTTAAATAGATTTAATTTAATGTGATATGTTAGTGACCGTAACTAAATAATGTAAATGTGGTTTGAAGAATGCTATATAATGAAATTACGTATTCACTATAATGTCTCCGTTGACAGAAGTACCCAAACATGGGTTTTAATATTTCTTCACCAGGAGAGGTGTACACACATATGACCTTTATATTTCTTTGGGCATTGGGAATTGTAGACACGCACACGAGCGCTATTACTTTATATATATAGATAGATAGATTAATTTTTGTATGTAAACGAAACGAAACTTTTCAGATCGTTTTATTTGGAAATATTTAAGTATTTTATCATAACCAGAACATGACAAAACGTATAAAGGTATATAAAAAAACAAAACAAAAGCAAAACAAAACAAAACAAAAAACTATGAAACATAAACAGTTCTTTCAGTGGAGGAGAAATTTTTCACGACTGAGACAATGTTTATTTTTGTTCCCTTTATTCACGTTAAAAAACTCTGTTCCGTGGGGAGGCACTGTAAATAGGAACCCAAAAATTGCATTTATAAATCTGGTTGATGTAATTGTACAACGAAATTTCATTTTCCAAATGTTTAAATTCCACGTGATCATAACATTTGAGGAGCATCAATTGAAAGTTGTACGTTGCTCTACTTATAGTAAAAACAAAAGAAACGAACGAAATATTATATTTTATACAATGTTTATTAAAGATTAGATTCCCAATTCTTGTATCCCTTAGTCAAACTATAAATTTTGCTGTTGATTCAAAATTATATGCATATATATATATATATATATATATATATATATATATATATATATATATATATATATATATATATATATATATATAACCAGAATATGACAAAACGATATATATATATATATATATATATATATATATAGTAATTTATAAAATATATATGGCGATTAAGCTACACTGAATATTCGGCGTTTCATCCACTCTAGGATTCGTCAGGCTTATGCGCGCATATATATATATATATATATATATATATATATATATATATATATATATATATATATATATATATCCGTACAAGCTGGTCCACTTTAACGTATCACAAACTCTCTAATATATCTCTAATCATGTTTTTTTTTCAGATTATGCGGCCCACTTGAGAGTAGTTTGATCACTCTTATCTCTTAAGGACCAAGTGACATCACAATACAAAATCCAATTATTTTTCCAACAAGATGGCGCTACGTACCACACGTCTCACAGATCACTGATACGAGTTCACGAGATGTTTACGGAAGAAAGACCAATAAGCAAAGGTTTATGGCGACCATCTTCCCCGGACTTGTCATCATGTGATTTTTTTTATCTTTAGGGGACTTTGAAACAAAAATTTAATGCAAATGATCATCCCACTCTAGATCAACTAAGGAGAACATTACACAGCTATATAGGAGGATCTACGAGCCGTATCGGAAAAAGTGTTTAAACGTATCCAGATATGTATAGATGTCAATAGGGGACTTCCAGCATCTTTTATAACACTGCATATAATTTAAATGCTACTAATTTAAATAATTTAAATGCTACAGGTTATTTAACCAATAAAAAATGTTCCCCCTCCCAACTACATTTTCTTGGCTACTTTTCCGCGGCCATCCTATATATATATATATATATATATATATATATATATATATATACTAGCTGTACCCTGCCGCGCGTTGCTGTGGCTCAATTTGGTGTAATGGAAAAAATCTAATAAAAAGAGAAAATTCAGGTTTCTTATATTTTTAGTACAGCAATCCACTCAAAAAGTGAGAAAGAAAGACGAAAATGAAAAAAACAAAACAAAAAAAAAAAACGCTACTCTTGTAGAATCTGACCCGGATCCTCAGGAGTTTCCATCAGTCATGACTTGGGCTCCACCAGCATGTAGTTTTCGAGATATAAAGAACTGTGCTATGGACTATAATTCACTGGTGGCCCTGAAAACACCACAACCTCGCCATATTAAGAACGGCTTTTGAATAAAAACCCACAATCCCCCATGTTAAGAACGGCTTTAGGAATAAACACCCTCAATCTTGCCATGTTATGAACGGCTTTCAGAATAAGCAACCCCAACCTACCCATGTTAAAAGTTGTGGAGATGAACTTAATGTAAAAATTTACCTTTTTTTTAATAAATTGTTAGTTGAAAGCACAGAATAGTTAGAACACATTATCCCCTCTCCATTGTAAGAAAAGCTGAAAAAACAATGGTTTTCCTGATAGAAACTTTTCTGTATTTCACTTTACAATTTACGGTTTTGGTACTCCTTGGGCGTTGATTTCCATGGTGGCCAGCAAATTTTTTAAACAGTTGTTCCCTTAGAAAATATTTACACATGCGCACGGAACATATTTTAGTAATTTATTTACTTATATTGGCTTACAAGGCGGGGGCGGCCAATGTCGGTTGCAAAGAAGTAGATTTATTTATCGCACTGAGATTTTTTGAAAACCAATAGAACTCGTCATTTTAAAGAAAATTGTGGAGGTGGACCTAAATGTAAACATTTACTAAAAAGCTATTCGCACATCTAAATTAAAACTGTTTATAAAAGTGAGAAAGTATCAATAAATGGCTTAGTTACTTTTCTTTTTAATATTCATAAAAAAGTTGAGCCAACGTAAGTAGATGAATAAATAAATAAAATTTTACGTGCGCATGCGTTAGCTTTTTCTAAGGGAGTGACTAGTAAATAAATATGATGGCCCCCATGGAACTCAATGCTAATGAGTATCACGGTTTTATTAAAGAAAAAACATCCATATTTTCTTATATAAAAACAACTCCTTAAAAAAATTGTACTTTCAATTTCGTTAAAAACTTTAACCTAACCATTTACGGTAAAAAAAAGCAAAAACAAAACATTAATCGACTGACGTATACGAATCGGACCTTATTGCCAAATAGGATCCGGCTACAATGTTGAACGTCCCGTCCATGTTTTTTTTTCAAGTTAAATTCAACTTTCACGATATCTTTTTTTTTTTTTTTATAATTTCACGATATCTTTTTTTTATAATAAATTGTTAGTTGAAAGCACAGAATAGTTACAAAACACCCCCTCTCCATGGTAAGAATGGCTGAAAAAAACGGTATTATTTCAGCACATTAGCAAAATGCATATGTACCGTACATTTACCCCAACCCCCCCTGTCCTTTCACCTAACAATAAAAAAAAAACAGTTAATATTATCTTATATAGAAACAACTGTTTCAACTCAAAACGCACCTCCTGGCGAGCAATTTTTTTTTTTTTTTTGCCCGATATAACAAACAACTATATTTTTTAGTACGGTAACATAGGTGCGTAAGTACAAAAAATCGACCGGAAAAGCGCAAAATTGTGACAAACAAAACAAAACAAAAACAACAAAAAAAAGAAAATATAACAAAATACATGTTATCAAAAGTTCGTAAATAAAAAATAACAGTATGGCTTAATCCACGTTCAACATTATATGGCATTTGGCGTTCGATTCGTGTACGTCAGGCCATTAATCATCTTTTGCAAACAACAATAATAAAAAAAAAAACAATCACGAAGCGATAAATTTCGCGTCTTCGGCGTTTGGAATTCAGCCAATCGGAGCTCTTCTTATGTCAGGGTTTGCTGCTGTAAAACATGTACGTCGCATGCCAATGACAAACGATTTCACACGATTTCGAAAACAATATTTTTCAATATTTTTCTGTTTTAAATATATAATAACACGCTTGAATTAGCTAAAAATGCTGTCACAAAATGTTAAGAAAAACAGACTTGTAGTTTTCTAGTTCAGTTAAGTTGAACAAACCAGACGTTTCATATATATATATATATATATATATATATATATATATATATATATATATATATATATATATATATATATATATATATATATATAAGGGGAAAATATTCAACGCCTAGAAAATTAAAAAGTGTATCAACAAAAATTAGTGAATTAATAAAATTTGATTTTGTGAAACCAATATGGAATATCAGAAAGTTTAATCAGATGTTTTGGCTGGCTTTCCAAATTTTTTTTGCCCTCTTTGAGAAGGGGTTTTGGCCTATTCCAATTTTTCTTACATTTGTTTATTATTTATTAATTAATTTTACTATTATTGTGGGGAAAAGAAGTAAAGAGAGCAAGACAGAGAGTCGAATTTACGATGTTCTTTCGTAGAAAATATATCAACAAAATAAATACAGTTAACTCTCAATTTATAAAAAAAAGATTTATTACTTCTTAGGAAATATTTCAATGAAAATAATAGTTCATTTATGAGTGAACAAAAGGGGGGATTAGTTGAGATTAAGGAAGTTTTAAAATAATTGTTTACATAAAATTAATTAAAAATGAGCATGCGATAGTAGAAAGGGGAATACAAAAGTTAGTTACTGTGTCTGTGTGTTCGCCCACATTGTTTTATCAGCCGACTCGCCTGCTACGTTCACAGTGTTGTCGCGTTAGTTTTGAGCTGCAGACAGTAGTGATATATATATCTTCCAACACTATCTCTGAATTTTGTTAACTGCCTTTTTTTGGAAAAATACAGAGGTTTTTAAAGATTTTCACCGGCTCCCAGACACATAATTTCCGACAGCCCGGAAAACTCTCTGATTGGTCAAAAAAAAAATCAAAACATTGAACCTCCAGAGCAATTCAGTAAAAAGAAAAAGGGCGCCTCTAGCCGCTTGCGCAGAAAACGTCTCGAGGCACTTGAATTTCCGGCAGCGAAAGAGTGAACATCGTAGCTCACCATATAACTTTCCGCCCAGTAAACGGAGTTTAAAGGTTCATCGTTCATGATAACTAGCTTTGGGGTTTTTTTTTGTGAAGGAAAGTTTGGTAGTATATTTACATGTAAATGTAGGTTGGGAAAAAATTTTTTTTTTTTTTTTGTTTAGAAAATTTTTACATCATTTTTATTTTTAATAATAAAAATATGTGTTGTCCTTTTTCCACCTGATGGTTCTCCCGGACTTTGATTTAGTTTGTTTCTTTTCAACCTCTGTATCAGAGGAAGATACAAAAGTGTCAGATACTGGAAGGGATGGAACAAAATCTTTTGACGTTGTTGAAGAATATGCAGGCTTCAATCTATCTATGGAAACGTTACTGTGTACATCATCAGACATTTTAATAGTAAAATATTTGCCATGACGATGTACTACTTGGAATGGACCTGTATATGGAGCTTCCATAGATTTTCGAATCCTGTCTGTTCTCAACCAGACGCTGTCACAAATTTGAAGATCCTTAGGAATGTACACAGTAGGTAAAGAATGGAGGTGTCCACTGGATAATCCGTCTGTGTCAAATTTTCGCATCTCCTCAGCTAGAGCTTTTATGTGAGCATCTGTTATATCAATGTTTGCATCCTCGTACGCATCGATTAACAATCTAGGTATCTGTGCATTAGCCCCCGTAACTGCAGTAAATGGTGAATAATTGGAATCGTTGGGTGTAATCCTGATACCTAGAAGAACTATAGGAAGAGCAGATAACCAAGATTCTCTTCTGGCAATAATTGCTGTCTTTAATGTTCTGTGTGCTCGCTCGATCATTCCGTTTGCTTGGGGATGGTACGAAGTCGTTCTCAGCCTGTGGAACCCTATAATTTTTGACAGTTCTGAGAACAGCTCAGACTCGAATTGGCTACCTCTGTCTGTAACGACATGGAGGGGCACACCAAATCGCGATATCCACAGATCAACAAAAGCAGTTGATACTGACGCTGCAGTTATTTCGGTCAATGGACAAGCCTCTACCCATCTCGTATTTCTATCGATGCATGTTAATAAATAACGATAGGGAGAAAAATACGGGTCTGTTTTGCTCTTGACTGGTGGTAGAGGGCCAACAATGTCAATGTGTACAGTTTGAAATCTGCTGGATGGCAATTCAAATGGATGCACGTCACTTTTTGTGTGTTTGTTTATCTTTGCTTGTTGGCAATGCTGACATTCCTTGCACCATTCCTTTATTTACTTGGCCATTTTGGGCCAAAAATATCTGGAAGTTATCATTTTAGTTGAAGCAGCAATTCCAGGGTGTGACAAGTTGTGTAAACTGTCAAAAACAGATTTCCGGAGCTTTTGTGTGACAAAAGGTCGTGGAAAAGGTAAAGACACGTCACATAGGATTGTATTATGTTCATTAATCTGATACGGCTTCAGTTGATCACATAGAGTTTTTGTTTCTTCATCAGTGGTTTGGTGATTGGCCATCTCCTGTAAGTCACAAATATCAATTGTGATTGCATACGCTGGTCGCGATAAGCAATCAGCTACAATGTTCTGTGAACCTTTTATGTGTGAAATATCAGTCACATATTCACTCAAGAAACAAAGGTGACGCTGTTGTCTATCGGATTTTAAAGGTGTTTGGCTTTTAAAGGCGCTGCAGAGCGGTTTATGATCTGTTATTAACAACAAGTTTCTGCCTTCCACCTGATGTTTAAAATACAAGACTGCTAAATAAGCAGCTAGCAATTCTCTGTCAAAGGTAGAATATTTTTGTTGAGTTTGTGATAACTTTTTTGAAAAGAATCCAATAGGAATTGGTTGATTGTCAATCATTTGATGAAGTGCTGCTCCAACAGCGTAACTGGAACTGTCCGTAACAAGCTGATAATTAATAGCTTTTGAATCGGGATAAGGTAGAGCGGTTACACCTGATAAACTTGTTTTTATCCTTTCAAAGGATTCAACTTCCTCCTTTGTAAAATCTATTTTCCTAGATTTTTGATTCAACCGAATACACTCGGTGAGTGGTAAACTGATTTCACTGAAATTTGGAACTAATTTTCTGTAAAAATTTGCCATGCCAAGGAATCGACGCAGTGATTTTGAATCGTTTGGTTGAGGAAATTCATTTAATTCGCGGATTTTCTTGTCACTTGGCTTAAGACCATCAACAGATATGTGAAATCCCAAAAATTCAAGTTGAAAAACATTGAAAATACATTTAGAAAGGGAAATTTTAAGGTCGTACTCACTGAGTTTCTGTAAAACAGTATCGAGGTGTTTGGAATGCTCTTCTTCACTATTTGAGAAAATAAGAATATCATCGATGTATATAAAAATACAATCGATGTCGCGGAAAATATTGTCCATCATCCTTTGGAAAGTACTAGATGCGTTCCGCAAACCGAAAGGCATGTAATTGTACTCATATAAACCGAAGGGTGTTGTGATGGCTGTTTTGCATACATCATCCGGATGGACTGGTACTTGGTGATAAGCAGAAGATAAATCAATTTTTGAAAAAACTTTCTTACCGTGCAGTTTTGATGACAAGGAATTTATGTTTGGCACTTGGTATCGATCGGGTTTTGTTATAGTGTTTAGTAACCTGTAGTCACCTACAGGTCTATAAGTCCCATCAGATTTATTCACCATGTGCAAGGCCGAACTCCACTCTGATTTAGAGGGGGATATAATTCCGGCATTCTGGAGTTTCCTGAATTCCTCTTTTGCTATGTTGTATTTCTGGGCTGATAACTGCCTCGTTTTAGAGAAAGATGGAGGGTTACTGCCAGTTTCAATTCTATGAAACACTTTAGGTTTTGTTGCATTGGAATCGCGATGTGGAGAAATTAAGTTGGGATATTTTTGCGAAATTGTGTGAACTGTTGTGTCGGCAACGTTATCCGAGCATAAAGCAATGTTCATAAGTATTGGTGATGGCTGTGCGTTTGAATATCTTTTGGTTGTTTGATCAATCAATTTGTTATTTGTGCAATCAACTATTAATCCAAAATGATTCAGAAAATCATAACCTAGGAGAGGTCTGGTAGTTTCTGCAATAAGAAAGGTCCAAGTGAAATCACGCCTCAAGTTATGAAGTGCCAGGTTTAATACTGCTTGACCGGAACATTCAATGTTCTGACCGTTAGCTGACACAATTGAGATGTTTGTTGGGTATATAACTATACCGCTTATATATTTTCTTGGGATTACAGATATTGCAGCTCCCGTATCCACAACAAAATTCAATTTTATAGCTCCTAACCGTGCGGCTACTTCAAGAAGCGGCGAAGATGTGGAAGCTATCACGCTTCGCCGGGTTAGTTTTCCGATGTTTTACTAAAAGCAGGGGAGGCAGGACGAGAACTGGGTTGCATTTGCACATTCCGTTTGTCTGGCCATTTACACCATGGTTTGCAATATTTTGCACGTTCGGCAAAATATAGATGTGAACGGCAGATTTTGGGTTTCTGATCCTTGTTAAAAGGACGAACTCCATTTGGACAATTATATGATTTTTGTGACGGATTACTTTTTCTTTGAGATCCGTCATCACTCTGGTTACGATGGTTTTGGTTCCATGATATCTGTTGTATATGCGTGGCTTCCTGTCTATTAAAATATAACAGCAGGTCATCGGACATTTTACCAAGTCTTTCCAGATCGAGATCAATTTGTGCTGCTACCACGGGTTTGATCGAATGAGGTAGGGCTTGGATGAACTTATATCGGATAATGTCTTCTCCAACACCAATTCTACCTGCTAACGACATGAGTTCGTTCAAATAAATCGAAGGACGTCCTGTTATGATTGAAGATGACATTAGTTTGTCCAGCATTTCAGGCTTTGATTTTTCATACTGATTAATCACAGCATCTTTTAACTTATCAAAGTCTTTTGATTCCAGTATGCTGTTTTGTAATTTTCCAACTATATCCGTTGGTAGTGACGCGAGAATATGATAAAATTTTTGTCTTGGTTGCTTAATGTTCATAATACTGAACTGGGCTTCCATTATTGAAAACCAAGCTAGTACATTTGAATCAATAAATGCCGGAGTTTTCATCGCAATTGACTGCACTGGTTTATCTTGTTCTGCTGCCATGTCGACTTCGTTTTCTGCCATTTTAATTTTCCCTTTTGTTATTCACACTTTTGCTGTATGTTGTCTTTTATAATTTTGTTATGAAGATAGGTTTTTATGCTAAAAATTTTTTTTTTTTTTTTTTTTTTTTTTTTTGAAAAGTAGATTTTTATATTCAGAAGGATTTGTTTTATCGTTTTCATACAAAATTTTTTTTATTTTTGTTGAATTTCCATAGTTTTTCGCGACCTTGGTGAAATTGTTTCTTGAGTTTTTTTATTTACTTTTGTTGAAATTCACATCAAAAGTTGGTTATTTGAAGTATTAGAAGGCAGTTTTTTTGTTTGTTTGTTGGTCCATGGTGAATTTGTAGTGAAATTATTTCTTGGGTTTTCATTTTGTTTAGTTTCATTGAAATTCACATCAAAAGATTGGTACTTGAAGCATCAGAAGATAGCCTTTTTTTATATAGAAATGTTTGCGTGTTCAAAATAATCACGTCGGTGGGTCACCAGTTTTGGCCTATTCCAATTTTTCTTACATTTGTTTATTATTTATTAATTAATTTTACTATTATTGTGGGGAAAAGAAGTAAAGAGAGCAAGACAGAGAGTCGAATTTACGATGTTTTTTCGTAGAAAATATATCAACAAAATAAATACAGTTAACTCTCAATTTATAAAAAAAGATTTATTACTTCTTAGGAAATATTTCAATGAAAATAATAGTTCATTTATGAGTGAACAAAAGGGGGGGATTAGTTGAGATTAAGGAAGTTTTAAAATAATTGTTTACATAAAATTAATTAAAAATGAGCATGCGATAGTAGAAGGGGGAATACAAAAGTTAGTTACTGTGTCTGTGTGTTCGCCCACATTGTTTTATCAGCCGACTCGCCTGCTACGTTCACAGTGTTGTCGCGTTAGTTTTGAGCTGCAGACAGTAGTGATATATATATCTTCCAACACTATCTCTGAATTTTGTTAACTGCCTTTTTTTGGAAAAATACAGAGGTTTTTAAAGATTTTCACCGGCTCCCAGACACATAATTTCCGACAGCCCGGAAAACTCTCTGATTGGTAAAAAAAAAATCAAAACATTGAACCTCCAGAGCAATTCAGTAAAAAGAAAAAGGGCGCCTCTAGCCGCTTGCGCAGAAAACGTCTCGGGGCACTTGAATTTCCGGCAGCGAAAGAGTGAACATCGTAGCTCACCATAGGGTTAGTTTAATGCAAAGCCCCTTAGGAATGCTGACTGAACTGCTCAGGAATTTTTGCAAGTCAATATGGGCTTATTCTAGTTCGATTGCTTTTCAAAACCGCCACTGAAATTGTGCCTAACCTCATGCAGAAAAGGTAAACATACTCAGCTGGCAATCATTTCACTTCACTCACCCTTATTCTCGAATTGCTTTTAGCCATAGTGCTTGATGACTCTTCTAGAGGATGGAACGATAAATGTGCCGCCGTAAAGAAAACTTAGCTAGAGCTTTATTTTAAAACTTTTATTGAAACAAATCAATTCAGGTAACTTGATTATATAGTAATAATGACATCTATGCAATGCAACCGCCTTTCCATCTCAATCACCGTCTCGATACAGGTCCGGAACTGGGAGCATGCCTTTTCCACGCCGGGAGCTTGGCGAATGGCAGCGATCCGACTGGCTTTGGTATTGTGGGAGATCATGTTGGTGATGTTCTCGAAGTCTGACCAAACAGAGTAGTCCAACGTGTTCAGGTCGGGGGAGGAGGGGCCAGTGAAAGAGGGGTACAAAGTCGTAGCATTCCTTCTGAAGCAAAGCCTGGGTGTCTTTGGACTTTTGGATCAGCCCCCGAGTCCCGCTAACAAACCCAGAGTCTACCAGCGGCTACCTGATTACGCCAGGGAGCCACCACACTCTTCAGCACACCCAGGTACACTTCGGGGTTTACTTTCCAGCCGATTTTGAAGATGTGACGTTGCATGATGTGACTCCTTATTTAAAACCATACTAAAGACCATAACCGTGAGCGGAAACTTTGTTTTCATCACTCTGAGCACGTTCCTGCTATTCGATGAATTTCGAGGGTGCTGGCAATGGTCCTGTTCTCATAACTCGGATCGGTAGAGAGCATGAGTTGTACATCGGTGCATTACCGATCTCGCTCGTTGAACATTGTGTCACTTTCAGACACGATAGAAGGTTCCTAGACGCTTTGGGATATGTACACAACTGGCCATCTAGTAGATGGTTTGCAACAAAACAAAAGAAGCATTCATGGTCGTCCGTGAGTTCACAATGAACGAGGCATAAAAAATGGCTAACTTCAGCATTTAGGTCCCCCAATTTAGCCCCAAAATTTCCCAGGGGATGGCAAATAAACTGCGCAGTTTTAGTCCTTAACAAATGTAAATTTGAGTTTTGCGTCATGCAAAAAATAAATAAATAAATAAATAAATAAAATAAAAAAATGACTAAGTCTATCATTTGCACCCCTCCATTTAGTCCCAAAAGTCCCCAAGGCTTTATATTTAAATTTGAGTTCAGCATCATGCAAAACTGCTAAATAGACATACGCAGAAAACCTTGGACAAATATGGTAAAATAGTCCCCAAAATGGAGTGTTTTAATTAGCCTTAAAAGAACCCCTGGGGCATACTCAACAGTTATCGCGAAGTATAGACAACCAAAATTGAAGAGAAATCAGTCAGTTACAACTTTTAAGAAAGTTTTATAAAAATCCAAGGCATCATTTCTTTTGTAATAAGCAATTTTAACAATTTTTACAATTTTAGCCAAAAAGTCATCCCTGTTCTGTTACTTTTTTTTTCTTTTTAACTCATATCATGTTTAATTTTAGTGCAAAATTTCAAAGGATTCCAAAGCGTAGTTATTGAGAAAAGTACGGACAGAGGAACGGACAAGGGTAATTTACAGGCCCACCTTCCTTTTGTTGGGGGACCAAAATAAAAGATAAATAAAATAAAGAAAAAGAGAACCGTTTTTCATCAAATAGAAATTAAATCATGTCTTATTCTAGGGCGACTATTTTAGAGTCTCAACTCTGCATTAAAAAATAATACGCAAATAAATAGACGTGAAGATATCCAAAATTAAACTTCCTGCAATGGAAGTAAACATGCAAATACGATTGGTTAGAAATTCATTCGAAATTTCATTGGACAAGATAATAAAAAAGATTTAGAAGTTGCATTTTGCGATTCATTTCAACTGCTCTTTGATCATGCACTTGCAGACGCTCTTGTTGGTGTTTGTACCCACTCTGTTGGAAATTGGCAGAACCAGTCTAGTGCTAAATAAGCACATTGGCGAGGAAGGGCAAGCGGAGGAATGGAAATTGGAAATATCAACTGAATGCCCTTCAAGCACTGCCTCAAGTCCGTTGCTGACGTCTTGCTCGTCAACAACGCCTTTAGAAGGCGAGAAGAAAGATAATGTAATCTCCACCACAAAATGTCCAACAATTGAAGATGAGGATGACATAATTGAGGATTATGTAAACGAATATCTAAATAACGAGCCGGAAAGTGATACACCGGAAAGTAGCGCACCGGAAACTACCACCTATTCAGAGGAACCTGTTAAAATGTCGAAAAAACAAATTATGATTATAATTACGAGCCTAATTTTTGTTGGCATCACGTTTTGCATCGTAGGTTATAGTTATTACGTGCACCGGACATATTTTACGAAAGTAGTGACGAACATCCAAGAAGAAACGGATAACTGGGTTAGTCGGGCTTTGTGTAGAAATAATTCTCCACGGAAGATGTCAAAGAGTGGAAAGATTTCCAAAATCCAGTGATTACTGTTGTGTAGTAATTGGTTGAAAATACTTTGCAATTTTTGGCGTACTTTTTATTTATTTATTTATTTATTTTTTTTTTTAGCGAATATTATCGAATATACACTTTGTACAAGATAATTACAAATTATTTAAATGCTTCCTAATGCAACGTTCAATAAATCGATCTTTCACCAGAATCGCTCGATTTTAGGGCAAATTTCGCCTAAAACATGAGTTAAAAACGTAACGGAACGGATTTAACGGGAAAACTCCGGTTGACCCCTCTCCCAAGATGTGCATTTCGGGCTAAAATGACTAAAATTGAGACTGTGCTTATTAAACGAATTGATGCCTTGGATTTTTATAAAACTTTCTGAAAACTTGTATTTGATTTCTACTTTTGTTTGTCTATACTTCGCGATAACTCTTTGGTGTGCCCCCAGGGGTTTCTTTTAGGACTAATAAAAACACTCCATTTTTGGGACTATTTTACCATATTTGTCAAATTTTCTGTGTATGTCTATTTAGCAGTTTTGCATGGTGCTGAACTCAAATTTATCTAAGACCTAGGGGATGGGGGGCAAATGGACTTGGTCATTTTTTTTTTTTTTTTTTTTTTTTTTTAATAGCGCAGAACTGATTTACATAGTTTTAAGGCCTAAAACTGTACAGTTTGTTCATTTTCACCAGGATTTGACGTCTTTTGTGGACGTTTGATGCTAAATTGTGTGTGTGTGTGGGGGGGAGAAGGCTGACCCCCCCCCCCCCTTTTTTCCCCTCCTGTGCACTCACGGGACCATGCATGCTCACTTTTCCTTTTTTAATCATTCGATATAATCCGCTGTAATAAATAAAAATAATGCCGGTCAAGATTATTCAGGTCCGTCCGATTTCTGTTTTGAGTGTTAGAACTTCTGTGTACTTTAATTTACTGGTTCCGTTTGGAGGTACGTATGAATACTGATGGTTCTAAAATACGGTTATTTAGAAATCTTAATACTTTTTTTAACCTAATTTATGAAAGAATACCGTGACAATTTAATGTTTATCTAAAATGTATCTAAAAAAAGCATGATCAGTATTCTTCATATGCACCTTTCTTAAATTGTTAGATTAAAATACGAAATAGTAAAGAGACTATTCCCCATCTTAAGTATGAGTTTCTGAATAAGGATATTTTAAACACGATGAGTAAACTGCGAAAGTACTGAAATTTTTGTGATTCTCACAAGCTTTTGACTGTAATCCACGACTTTCTTCAGGCGAGTCTCCTCGAACTAAGTATAGTTACGAAATCACGAACGAGAACCTTTTGAAAGCCTTCAAGTTAATAGTTCGACTACTCCCAAAAGTACAAGTTAATATTTTGTCTATATTGCTACTGGGACTTTAAGCATATGACGAAGAGCACATTTCTTTTTACCTTAACCCTTGATATGAATGACAACTCGAAAACCTGCCACTGAAAAGTGTTACGATATTTACGTCAATGCGTTTGTAGTATTTGTTAGATTTAACTGGTTTCAAATTCATCAATGTAATATTAAATCTTTTTAATCGTGCTTAGCTTGGTTACTTTCCATCAGTCATGACCAGTTACAAGTTTTAAACAATTCGTAATTACTTTAAACTGTATTTTTATAGCCGGTACAGAGGGTTTAATCTTTTAATTTTCGGTAACTAGTCTACCTAAACCAATTTTTAGTCTGGTTTGTGTTACTGTACACATAGATTCGAAAAAGTTGTTAAAAAACAAATATATAACAAATGCATGTTATCAAACTGGATATATTTTTCGTGTTTTTATTCAATGTAACCTGTTTATTCAGCTCGAAAACCAGTGTTTACCGATGTATTGGAACATTCAAGATGGCGTCTTATTCTCTCTTTAACACGGTAAGTTTGGGGGAAAGATGTTATAAATAAAAAAAACCCGGATAAAATACTTTTAAAAACTCGCTCAATATATGTTACCCTGACATAGGTTGACATATATTCGGCGGGGTTTTAATAGTATTTTGTATAGTTTATTTATAACACCTTTTTTCCATACTTACGGTGTTAAAGAGAGAATAAGACGCCATCTTGAATGTTCCAATACATCGGCAAACACTGTATGTTTTTCGAGCTGATTTTTTTTTTTTTTAAAATTTGAAAACTAGTGAGCGAGCGGCGGCCATTTTTTTTTTCCTCATTTGTTTTACAACTTTGAACAAAATAGTACAAAATGGTTCGTCGACGTACTTTTTTATTTTAATAAACTTGGATGGGGGGGGGAGGCAAAATGGCTAAAAAAACTTATGTCGTTATTGCAACTATTCTAGACTTGTGAAACAATTATAAGTAATGTACTTAACACTGTTTCATTTTTACATCCTGAAACTGGTATTCATGCAGTTATTATGCGAGAAATCGAAAGAAAGAAGCAACACATTTTCTACCAACCTATAACTTAAAAGTATGATATTTAGCCCTTCGTCCCTTGCCTTGGCATTATCTACTGCCAAGGCCTCATTTGGGGTACGAAGGAGCTTAGGTACTTAGGCCAGTAAGGGGGAGTGGAGAAAAAAGGGATCTTTTCTAGTCCTTAGCTATACTTGCGTAAGATAGCAAGTACTTTATTATAAAACCTACACTAGAGTTTCTATCACGCACTGTTTCGCCTAGCATTCTTACCCGGACCTACTTAAAATAACAGCTCCCCAGCTTATGGGATGCCAGGCGACATTCACGCTGTGATAAAAAGAAGAAAAACATATAACATTATATACAAAAAACTAAAGGGGGGGAAAATATATACAAACTAAAGAGTTTTAATTTTTTTTTGTAATGGGGGTGAGATGATGGGGAGGGGGGCAAACTAGCATACACCCAAAAAGAAAGAAAAAGAAAACAAATTAACAAAATGCCTATGGGGGCGGGTTAGTAAGGGGACCCTCCCTGCCTAACGGCTGGTCTGTCATATGAAACGCCCACTGTCTTCCGGTCCTCTTCCCCCGGGGGGAAAGGGTGAAAGCAAGCAGGTCGTTCCCTAAAGGGGAGTGGAGGAACTAGGGACATGTATGAAAAAATAAATTAGGGTCGGGGATAATAGGGATGGATGGCGTCTTCCAAGATAAAGTACGTAATGGGCGAAATAGGCCTGGGACAAAATAAAACAAGTGGACTTTTGGGCATCTTTGGAAGCTCTCCTAGTGCCAATCTATCAAAAAATAAAAAGCTATGGGAATAGGATCCACACGCATACTACTCTAACCTAGGCCCTATAAAAAGCACAAGCTATCCACTCTTGGTGGTTACTACCTATAACTATAAAGTATAAACGCTATGAAATTTGTCTAATTTCATCGTTACTTTTATACACGTGCGCAAATTAATGTATGTCAGTATTGTTTAGAGATTATAGCCAATAGCAAGCTTTAAAATTATCCCCCCCCCAAATTTCCCTACAACTAAGTCGAACGCGCCAGGCGGACTTCTGATAGGGGGATCTTTTTTAAGTTAGTGGTAAGATAAGGAATGGAATACACAGAACTAATCTCGACGAAACTGATATTTAAATATAAAACTAACCAGAGATAGATAAACGAAATAAATTATCTTCCCTTTAGTGCAAGGTATTTGGATATGGATTTAATTTCTTGACTGTGTACTATACCGCCTGGAGAATGGAGTAATTCCATAAAAGTGACCCAACTTTTAATTTACTTTTCCTATCTGTTTGCTTTACGTTGAATTTTTTATCCCAGCATCCCATTCGTTAACGCAAACAGTTATCCTAAGTCGGGCCAAGCAAAACTAATATACGATATATAAATCTACATTTTTATTTTTAAATATTTGTCGCTTATGAATCAAGCAATTTAAATCAACTGCAGAAAATGTGGGTTTGTATTACTGTACACATAGATTCGAAAAAGTTTTCAAAAAACATATATATAACAAATAAATATTATCAAAGTCAAGATAAGTTACTTTTCTACCAAACAGGATACATTTTTGTGTTTTTATTCAATGTAACATGTTTATTCAGCTAAAAAAATATGCAGTGTTTACCGATGTATTGGAAAATTAAAAATGGCGCCCGACACTCTCTTTAACATGGTAAGTTTGGGAAAAGGTGTTATAAATAATAAACTAGACAAAATACTATTAAAAAAAGTGAATATATGTCAATTTATGTCACGGTAACATATATTGAGCGAATTTCTAACAGTATTTTGTCTAGTTTATTATTTATAACATCTTTTCCTGAACTTACCGTGTTAAAGAGAGATTCGGGCGCCATCTTGAATTTTCCAATACTTCGGTAAACACTGTATGCTTTTCGAGCTGAATGTTACATTGAATAAAAACACGAAAAATATATCCAGTTAGGTAGAAAAGTAACTTATCTTGCCTTTGATAACATTTATTTGTTATATATTTGTTTTTTGACAACTTTTCGAATCTGTGTGTACAGTAATACAAACCCGAAAATGTTTTATATTCTGTATCTATACTGAAAACTAGTCGCATTGTCCAAACAAATGTATAGGTGAAATGACTAACGAGAGGTAATCTTGAAACCATCGAAGTGTATCTATTCTGTTTATGGTTAAAATATTATTTAAG
Organism: Euprymna scolopes; assembly: GCF_053919585.1. Taxonomy (NCBI): domain Eukaryota; kingdom Metazoa; phylum Mollusca; class Cephalopoda; order Sepiida; family Sepiolidae; genus Euprymna; species Euprymna scolopes. The sequence continues at coordinate 43,305,303 of NC_136493.1, read as the reverse complement.
TCCTTTTTGTCGAATAAAAAGTATCTATGAGTCGACATATTATAATAAACGGTGTGCTCGTCTATCAAAACTATGCAGACCGTTGTTTGTACAGTTAATCTCACTCATAGTGGGGCAGATTATCTCAATATTCCATAAGACTATTTCATTGTGTGATACAAGCACCAAGTGAATGATTATTCCAGCAATCTGCCCCACTATCACTTGTCCTAACATGCCTGATCCAGCAGCAAGACATGTTTGACAGTTGGCTACCAGGTGGCATGCAAGAGCTACCGGAAGTATTAACGTCCTCCTACATATTGAGCTTGGTATTCTCAAGTGGTCACTCATCTGATAATGAACAGGCGCATCGTTGCTTAACTTCACTTCAATTATGGGAATTGATATGGAAATGTAATCATGCTGTATATAGGCACATATATATAGGAACTACTAAGACAGCAGCATTGATTCCCAAATACAGTAGCGTCCGAAAATAAGGTTCAACATTTTAAAACCAATATTTGTTAGAAATAATAATGGTGAAAAGCTGAAAATTTGACAACTGGTAGTCGTTACCATCCATAATAACATACTAAAATTTGAATCATTTGCAAAGGATAGAGAAGAAATAACTATTTTCAAAATAAAAAAAAAAAACGTCAAAAAGTAAGGGGAAAAATTTAGAAAAACAATGTAAATAGCAAAAAAAAAAAAACAATAAAAATACACGTACAACCAATATTTAGTAAATGAGGTTTTGCTCTCAGTGACAGCTGCACATCTTCGACTACAAGAACGAATCAGTTCTTGACAATTCTCGATACTTATTTTAGACCATTCGTCTTGAAGCTTCACCTACAGAGTAATTGATGCAAGAAGATGGGCCGAGAAAGGTAAACTGATAATCAAATTGTGTGCTGTTCAAGGATTTAGATTTCGTCCGTGCGATGCCGACTGATTTTAAAGGAGTATGTAAAGAGGTGAAGGCAGCGAATTTAAAAGAGAAACCTCGTGTGTTTTAAAGTTAAAGATCAGATCAGAGCCTCAAAAATCGCAGCTTAAAAACACAGAGTTAAAATATTAGGGTGAGTCTGAGTTTTTAGGGAATAACCGGTGTATTTATTTGTCATTTTTATAAAAAAACGTATAAAAGACAGAAAGCATGTCTGACGGTACTGAAACATACCCCGCCGTGAATTGAGTAGAAGGTTACGTTCAAAATTCTGTACAGATTCCCAAGTTTGACGGAAAATTTCCCGAGGTCGACAATATAAACCTGAAGAAGGTCGGATGTTACATGGAGCAAGACATTGTGGAAGTAGCTCTCAAGATGTGAACAGTAGTCCGAAATATCCAAATTCGAATTATTAACTCTTCTCTCATAAACATTAGAGAAGACATAACATTTTTGGGATATTGGTATAGGACAAGAAGGAGAAAGAAGCAACCTTAGTAGAAGTTATTGTCCCCAGTAATGCTGGATTAAACAGAGCCGAGAGGTAAAAAAAATGAAAAAAAAATATCATGGTCTTATGTACGACATGAACAAAAACTGGAATCTTAGGACGATCTTGATCAGTTCAGTAATTATAGTAGCAACTATACTCAAATGACTTATATACCATACATTACGACCATAGAATAAGTCAGAAAGAGTGGCAACCTTGGTTGAAGTGAGTGCCCTTAATGATGGAGGTCTGAACAGAGCTGAAAGAAAAAACAGACAAAATATCAAGTTCTCATGTATGATATGAAAAAAAATTGGAATTTTATAGGAGATATCATTCATACTAGTTATTATAGTGCTACAGGGTTTATGAAGAAGAACCTGAAGTCCTACCTAAGAAATATTCCTGGTGAACCAAGTGTAAGAGAAATCCAGACAATTGAACTTAACGAAACAGCGGGGATACTAAAAGGAGTTCTCGGTTGGTTTCAATCAAAAGCAGGGCAATGTTGGCAGCTGGTTTGGCTGCCCCATACCCAACGTTAAAATCTTCAAAGGAAGAAAATGAAAAAAAAAAAGAATTAAAAAAACTACTCGGCAAATATACCCGGTGAACCAAGTGCAAGAGAGATTCAAACACTTGCACTTAAAGGAACGGTCATAATATTAAAAAAAGATCTCTCGGTTGCAATACATAATATAGCTGATGAATATTTGGCAACTGATAAAAACTGGAATAAACCGAGAAGAAAATTGAAAAAAAAAATGCCATAGAACTTATTTCACGGTCTAACTTACTTAAAATTTACCTAGATGGTTTGATGATTTTTATTCACAGTAAAATTAACAATTTAATGGATAGGAAAAAGTGTAATAGCTTACATCTTTTGGACTGAATCAAGTAAGCAGTAATTACCCTCTAAAACATAGGCGATTAGCAATTTTTTAGTTTAAGCCTCTTTATTCCTTGGGAACATAGGGCCGCAACAACGCTCCTCTAACGGACCCTCTTCTTGTTGGTCCTCTTCAGTTCGGCCCATGTCATTTCAGCAGCCCTTGTCTAAGCCTCGTGAGCGCACTGCCTTCCCAGACACTTTCACCCGCTCACGTCATGAACTTTACTACAGGGGCCCCTTCCCGGACCAAAAGGTTCACAGATGATGTCGTTGCGGTCTATTGAACATTCTTTCTTTTACAGAATTGGGTTGTTGGCACTAGTCTAACCCTCAACCTGGAGGACCAGAGAGGGCTCAGTCTGATCTCTACCCTTCAACCTGTCTGGCTTGGCTGACCCTCCCAGGAGATGAATCTCCCGCCAGCATAGCTATCCGGGTCCTAGGGACACGCAAGCCTCCTAACCACGCCAAGGTTGCACTCGTTAGTTTTAGCCTGTCTAAGAGGGAGAGACAAGTAGACGGTGCACCAATACAGATGTGGAAACCAAACGTCATGCATGAGTGAATTGATAAAG